>NW_024080793.1:353624-559790 GCF_003009895.1 Hyaena hyaena
AAAAAAAAAAAAAAAAAGAAAATTGCTCCATGGTCGACTTCATTGGCTTTTAGGGAAGCAATTTCTCATCCTCAATCTTAAAATCCATCTGGATTTCAAGAGGATTTGAAGGCATTGCTGATACTCCTATTTCTCACAAAAATGCTATTTTGTAAGAGAAATTTGCAAAACCCTCCGGAGTCTCTTTAGAGATCTTTCTAAAATGCTTTGACGCTGTAGGAGTTGAAGGGCTGCTCTGAGCTCTGTGTGTATTTTGTACCTTCCTCTTGGCAATACGTAAATGGAATTCAAATCCCAAATGTCATGAATTTCCACTGAGCTTAAACTAGTTAGGAAAGGCTTCTCTATGTGAGCAAACCAGGCGCAAGCCCCTGGTTAAGAAAGGATTTTAAGGGCACGTTACGTGGTACAGTGGGATCGACTGGTGCCCTTTTCACATTCGTTTGGCATAGTTCCTGTTACCCAGGTAGCTACTGGCTCCTTAGTCCCCCTCCCACCCCCACCACTTCCTGCACAAAGTCAGCTGTGACACCAGCTTCCCCAGAAAGCACTAGCACACATAACATATTGATACTTCTAATGTGATTTCTAAAAGTTTCTTTTATTTTTAAATTATTTTTTAATATTTATTTATTTTTGAAGGAGAGAGAGAGAGAGGAAGAGAGCGAGCGAGGAGTGGGTCAGAGGGAGAGGGAGACACAGAATCCGAAGCAGGATCCAGGCTCTGAGCTGTCAGCATAGAGCCTGACACAGGGCTCGAATTCATGAACCACGAGGTCATGACCTGGGCCAAAGTCAGAAGCCCAACCAACTGAGCCACCCAGGTGCCCCTATTGTGAATTCTAAGTCAAGATTTCTGGCGCCCCAGGGCAGATACCATTGCACTCCACACATTTGCACGTTCACAAATGCCCATTGGACATGACATTCCCAAGTCTCCCCCTGACCCCAAGTCATTAAGACACCCCCTTCCCCAGTCATCTTTCCCTCATTATGCTGGTGTCGAAGGCAGTGGAGAGTGGTTGAACCTCAGATTTTGGAGTCAAGAGTATGGGTCCAGTACCCAGCTCCATGACTCTGACTATATGGCCTTATGCCAGCGACATCACCTTTCTGTGCCTGTTCCCTCATCTGTAAAATGGAGATGATGGTGCCTGCCATAGAATTGTGGTTAGTGTAAGTGGGATAGTTTATGCAAGCCCTTGACAGAAGTGCTTTTCACATAAGATGCACTGAGTAAATGAATAAATGAATGGACACACCCAACTTAGAGGACAACTTTGCAGGCACCGTGTCTACAGAATGCCCTTGAAAGTAGCTCTGGTGAATACATCTTTCTCCATCATGAAGAGCCAGGGGTGTGTAAATATGAATACGCTGTATACCTTGGATATGGATCTAGTTAATTCATTTCAGAACTCTCCCCATGCCCCTGCAATATTGGGGTACAGGGAATGGCGTCACCATCTTAGCTCTCTCTAGGTGCACAGGGCATTCAGCCTGGCTGCTGGACCATGTTCAGGCCCACGAGGCAGCCCCCAGAGAAGCAAACCCGATAAGTGGCTTTGGGGTCCTTCGGGAGGTGAAGTGTTATTCACTGCCATTTTGGATGTGAAGTCTAACCCCCGGGGCCAAGCCAGAGACCCGGAAAATCCATCACTTAGCAACAGCTGGCCCTGATCACAAAGAGGCAGGAGAGTGCTGTTGTGACCTTGGGGACACACAGCATTGGAAAACCACTGACAGCTACCGATTGAAAAGGACCCTGAAGGCAGAGGTGTCTGTAAATAACAAATGGCCCTCAGTCATAGGAGGATGCAAAATGGGAACAAGAACCAGGCTCTGGCTGGCTCAGCCAGGGACAGGCTGTGTGATCCGGAGCCAGAGTTTAACCTTAAATGTCACTCTCCTCATCTGCAGTGCAGACACTCCAAATCTTACCCTTCAACCTTATTGCAAACATTAAATGATTGACACGTATAAAGCACTTAACGCCATGCTGGCACAGAGTAACATTAAGGAATCAGTAGTTAGTGTTAACACTGATTAAGTTTATGACCCCAAAATTCATTCTGAATATCTGAAGCTATATACCCAACCTTCTAAATAATACCATAATTCTCTTACACAAATGTGAACTTGCAAGGATTTCCCCCAGGAGAGAATGACATATTTCCTTGCCCATCTCATTTAGTCAGACTGCTTGTTTATCTATTATAAATACACACACGTGTGTGTGTGCACATTTACATATGTGTTTGTGAACATATAATGCACATATTTATGTATACGCACATCTATGTAAACATCTACATATACAGAGTGCTTTGAGGTTCACACAGATGCACAAGTACTATGTGTCAGTAATATTAATACAAATAATAATAATCATTCATTGGATGTTTAAGTGCCAAACACCATGCCGTAGTATATACACACATAACTTTATCCATCCTATCAAAAAGATCTAGCGTTACTATCCGGTGTCAGAGGTCTGCCTCAGTATCATAGTCTTAATTTTATAGATGAAGTAATTGAAAGCAAGATGGATACATTGAGAAGTGAGAGAAGTTATATTAATGGCAGAGCAGTTTAAACTCAATCTTGAATCTATCATTAACACCTTGGTGTTCACCCAAGTTTCTAATTTTAAATAACAATGACTAGAGGATGGATGGATGAATGCATGCATGCATGGATGAGTGAATGGGTGATGTGAGGATGGATGGATGGATGGATGGATGAGTGAATGGGTCCTGGGAGCCGCACTAACCTCGCTGGATGACAGTCACAACAAAGAAATGGCAGCGTTTGCACAGTTTCTGCCAGGAGAAGAGAAACTGGCATCTCCTTCTGCCACTACTGGCTCATGTTGGAAATGAGCCTGCGGGTCTTGACCAGGCCTCACAATATTCCAAATCAGACCGATAATCTCCACTCAGATTCCTCATAAGGAAAAGCATATTCTTGCCTCTTCAAATGAGATTTTAGATGAAAGCACTGTGGATGATTATCAAAAGGCTCTTTCTATGGGCCTTATAGACCCAAGACTTAGATAATAAAGGGGGTTAAGAACACAAGAGTTACAACTGAGCCTGGCCCTGAGACAAAGAGCCTAATTTAGAGTTAAGGAACAGGTAAGGACAAAGCCTAAGTTAATACTTATACCTTTTCTAACTGGTGATGTATGGCAGTCCCTTCCCTAAGGCCTACTTTCCACAAACACCCTCCCTTACACTGGTGGCTGGGATGAGGATAGACAAGAGTAGCTAAAACTTACCCAAAAACAAAGGGCAACACATTTAGGGCCTCCATGGTGTTTACACATTGAGCATCAAGTCAAAAAAGTTTCCACAAAGAACTTACTAACCAGCTCAAAAACATTCGTCCTCTTGAGAGCCGGACAGAATGACTTAGCCTATATATATACAACTTAACCTATGTCCTAATCTTAGCATTATTAACATAGAACAAATATGTATGTCATCCTGTTTTTCACTAAGAACATCCTGTTATTTCCTTAGTTGTAAGATTTACTCAACCTCACTATGATTGGGGCAGTTCTGCAAGAATACTTCTGTAAAAACTGTTTCTGTACATTTTCCAAAACATCTTATCACAGAGAACTATCCATTGTAAAAATTCCATTTTCTGATGCCATGTTGATGTTTGACCTATAAATAAAGACACCAAAATCAACAGGGCAGACATGCCTGCCTGGTGATCAGAAAGAATCTCGGAGCTCTCTCACTCTCTCTCTTACTGATACTGTCCATCCTTCAGGGACCCCTGGACCTGCCAGAGCGGGTCTCCAGCAAATGGGTGGATGGGTGGATGAATGGATGGGTGCTGGAGGCCCACTCCAGCCAGTCCAGGGGTCCCTGAAGGATGGACAGTGTCAGCGAGAAAGAGTGAGAGAGTTCCGAGATTTTTTCTGATCACCAGGCAGGCATCTCTGCCCTATTGATTTTGGTGTCTTTATTTATAGGTCAAACATCAACATGGCATCAGAAAATGGAATTTTTACAATGGATAGTTCTCTGTGATAAGATGTTTTAGAAAATGTACAGAAACAGTTTATTTTATTTTATTTTTTTATAGTTTATTTATTTTTGAGACAGAGAGAGACAGAACATGAGCAGGGGAGGGGCAGAGAGAGAGGAAGACACAGAATCTGAAACAGGCTCCAGGCTCTGAGCTGTCAGCACAGAGACTGATGTGGGGCTCGAACCCATGAACCATGAGATCCGATCTGAGCTGAAGTCGACGCTTAACCATCTGAGCCACCCAGGAGCCCCTGAAACAGTTTTTACAGAAGTATTCTTGCAGAACTGCCCCAATTATAGTGAGGATGAGTAACTAAGAAAATAACAGGGTGTTCTTAGTGAAAAATAGGGTAACATACACATTTTAATAACGCTAAGATTAAGTCATAGGCTTGTAGATACTCTTATTCATCCTCATCACAGCTGCCAGTGTAAGGGAAGGTGTTTGTGGAATGTAGGCCTTAGGGAAGGGACTGCAATACATCCTCAGTTAGCAAAAGTATATGTGGTAACTTATGTTCTGCCCTTATCTGTTCCTTCTCTATAAGTTAGGCTCTTTGTCTCCGGGTAAGACTTGATTTTCCAGTTATTCCTTATGGCACCAGAGAACCAACCATACCTTTAAAGAGTTTAGCTCATTTCCAATACATAGAATAGCCTCTTCGAGTACATTTATCTTTGTATCTAGTTTTATGATTTTTTGAATAGCTAGGGCATGAGAGACATTTTTGGTTAGCTGATTTACATGTTGAGCTGTATAAACCTCTTGGACTAATGCAACAGTAGAAACAGAATTGTACATGTAAAGGTCAATCTTTTATGAGTAAGGGTTATTAGCCTGTTCATAGCTCAAGGGAAAGTATGGAGGAAAACAGGACCTGCCAGAGACATGATGTCTGTTCCCATAATCATAAAAAAAGTTCCCACAATAAGCTCATTCACAAGGTACAATCATTATACCAGGACCAGAATAAGGGGATAAGTCATTCCCAATACTGATCAACAAGGTACCTTGGGGGTCGGTGCAGAAATAATTGAGTGGGGGTGGATATTGGTCGTCATCTGATGGCAAGAGACTGTGCAAACTTGCTTTAACCTCACCAGGAGCTTCTCAACTAGTGGGCTCAGAATGGCTCCCAACAGGTGGGTGGGTGGATAGGTGGATGGATGGATGATGGATAGATGGATGATAGATGGATGGGTAGATGGGTGAATCGTCAACTGAAAGAGGGAAAAGTTTTAGATGATAAAAGTAATGAGTTCAGCTTTGGAAATGTTGAGTTTATGGTGTCCCTGGATAAAGGGATGATGGCCATGTCCAAGAAGTGGGAGAATACATGGACCTAGAAAGCAAAAAATATGTTTCTGGGCTAGAAGAATAGAATTTTAGTATTAACTACACCTCCCCGATCCTCAATTTTCCCTTGTATAAAAAACTGAGAGTAATAATACTTTCTTGAAGGATTTTTGAGAATGTTGTATTCTGCTTCAGACTGGGGTTTCTGGCTGTTTCCCCATTGATCTGAATTCCCCCAATAAATTCTATTCATTGATAGGATTCAGATGCTGAGACAAGCAAACAACTTACATTACCAAGTATAATGATGCTTTCTTCTTAGCAGATGGAATGCCCATGTATTCCAGCAAATAACTCCCTGGAAAAGGAAGACAGAGCAAAGGTGATGAGGCCACAGATAATCAAGGGTTCAGTTGACCCATTTCATCATGACCACTCCACATGGCTTGGGCCCATCACCCTCAGAATGCAGTAATATCTGGACACCCTTTAGATTAGATACTCTGCCTCTTTTAGCCCCTACTTAGTTTAAGATTGTACCCAAATTTGGTTTGGAACTTGAGTTTCCCCTGACCTCTTAGAACATTTCCAGGCAGGAGACTATATTCCTTTCATACTGCATTTTCACTTGGTCCTTGTGACTAATGGATAACTGAGTTGGAGCTTAATCAAACAAAAGAAATGGAGTAGGACTAAAATATGCTATCACGTGTCTGAGGATGCAAAGTTGTCTTGGGAGGCAAAAACCTGAGAGTTCACCTTGAGAAAATCAATGGGAAGAAAAATATTCTTTTTTTAATGATAGAAAAGCCCACAAATTGAAAAGACCTCTGGAGGAAGGATGTACTACTTAGTGAGAAAGAGACCCAACTTGGCATCTGAAGAACACAGATTATTTCTATTCCTAATTTCTAACTCTGGCACCAAGAGACTCTGTGATCTTGAACAAGTAACCAAGGCCCTCTGACCTTTAGCTTCTCTGTGCAATAAGGATATCTCTTTTTGTTAGCTAGGTCTTTGATGGTTGCAAGTGACAGAAACCCAGCTCAATGTGGTTCAGGATAAAGGAGGAATTCATTGGGTCTTACGCTCCTCACAGAGCAGAGGCTACTGGATCCAAGGACCCAAACATTATCACAACTATCTTTCTTTCTCCAATCTATGCATCTCTTGGCTTTTCTTAGAAGCTGGTATGATGGCTCTTAAAACTCTTAGGCTCACTTCTCCCCATCTTCACTTACAGAGAGGAAGAGACTTTTTGCCCTTAGTTCTCAGAGAAGAACTCTGCTTAGCCTAGTTTGGGTCACACGCCTATCTCTAGATCTATCACTCTCGGCCATCAAGAGGTCAATATGCCCAGCTCACCTTGGGACCACCTGTTAGAGGCTGGTAGGAGGCAGGGAGGCCTGATTTACTGAAGATGGGCATTTGGGAACTGGAGGGAGTGAACGAGGCTGCACAGATAAAACAAAAAAAGTCCCATTACAGTTTCTTTCAATCACAGGGATATTGTCAGAGTTAACTTAGATCATGGACATGAAAGTCCCATGCAAATGTCACTATTATTTGAATGTGTCATAAATATCTTGTTATTTAAAATAGTAATGCAATACTAGAAAATTACCAAAATTCGAGGCAGGTAACATTTCTCACAGAGAATCTAGAGGAACCCATATCACCAAGTAAAGGCCACATAGCCAGCACTTCTTGATATTTCAAGACGCGTCTGTCTATCTCACCATGAGACATAAAGATACATCCCAGAGCACAGAAAGCTGAAGTTCACCTTTGAACAGCAGAATCCAAACTGTGGACCATTGACTCAACCAATACTAACCAATATCAAGACTATTCCAAGCTCTGGGCTACACTGAGGGGCAGGGAAAACCAGAGATTATCCCTTCCCCACACAACCCTAAAGTGTAGAAGAGAGAAAGATATGGGGGGGAAAATCGCTCTTGTTCTGTATGATACACCCTTGAAAAAAGGAATTACCAGGGCACGATGGAAGCGTACATGGGGCCAGAGGAGTGGTTCTTTCAGACTGGCAACATTTGATGGGACCAACAATGAAGGCTTAAGGATATTGTGTGATTTCCCCCTAGGTAGGGTGACCATGCATTTGGTTTACTGGGGATGGTCCTAGCTGTCACCTGTTGACCTGGCTTAATCATTAATGATCCCCCTGAAATCTTCCCTTTCAAAAGAGACCCAGGTTAGATGATAAATCACCCCATGTCTATGACTATCAACATCCAATTTATGTAGCCGTATTCCAGACATTCCAAATATAGTGAAGCGGGTCCAGGCTTAGAAAACAAGTAAATTTCCAGAGTTCAAATCCCAGCTGTTCCATTTATATGTGACCTTAGGAAAGTTACCTCCATCTCCTGAGCCTAAAACTCCTTATCTATGAAACATGGATTCTTATTGTGCATGGAGAGCATCTCCTCTCTTTCTCCTATGCCTCACTTTACCTACTGGATGTTTACAAAGTCTAAAATGTAAACTGTTCTTCCTCAGTCTGTGTGTACGAATCCACCATTCATACTAAGTCATCAGGCAGAGAGGCTTTTAATTTATGAAGCCAAGTTTGTTAACTAAAAAAAAAAGTTTCTTAAAGCATTTTCTCTCTTTAAATTCCAGATTCTTGCAATGATAAGCTTCAGTTTTTAAGAGATTTACTCTGTTATATGTTTGAAGAGCCTGTTTTGGAATCATTTACCAATCATTTTTCTTGGCTCTGCGTGTTCTCTTTCTGAGTAGTGGCGGGTGTGGAATAGGTGCAAAGAAGTGGAGGGGGGTGGCGTGGGTCTCAGAATATTGCCCCAGTGTAATCACCACTCTCTCCAATGGTCCTTGATCCCGCAGAAGACAAGTGTGTCACTGGGATCATCCCACTCTGAACCTCCAGGGTTGGTCCAAATGCTCCGAGGGTGCTGAATTAATTCCTTGAACATCTGGGTCACAGAGCTCTGTCTCCTTTTCAAGTTAATCTTTGACCTGAAAACTAATTACATTTTAGTTTCTCGAAGGTGCAAAGGAAAGAACAGGTTGGTAATCCCTCCCTTCTTTCCTTTTCTTCCTTCATTCCTTCCTTGTACCTTTGTTCATTCATTCATTTGTTCGTTCCTCTCCTCCTTTCTTTTGAGGAGCAATACAACAAAAGAATAATGCATCTACCTTTATCCACTGGTAGAACATACTATTCATCACATTGGTCATCTTGTGGATACCCCCATAAACCATTAGCAGAGAAACATCATCTGTGAAGAATGCTGTGTTTGAGGAATTATAGACATTGAATTAACCTGCACAGAGGATAAATGTTCTGGGACATTTAGATTGCTGATCACTTTAAAAAAAAAAGAGCATCATTAGCAGGGATAATAGAGATAATACGGTACCCAGGGAGGTGCAGCCAGGGAGCACTAGCAGTAGGCAGGGGATGGGAGATGTAAAGGAGGAAGGTTGAAGGGCAACACATCTACCCCCCTCCCCAAGCTGGAAAATGATTGTCTTCTTAGCTTTGTGGGTGAGCAGGGACTCTGGTGATTAAAGCCAAGGCCCTTCCCTGTGGGATCCAAAACTCAATCTGGCTAATAGCAAAATATTTGTACCCCAAGTAAGTGCCAAGAAAATACCAAGAAACTGCTGATTTTGTTTGTCAGCAATCCTGTCCCCCATGAAGGCAAGAAGAGGTGGCTCCTTCCCCTAGCTAGAAACCCAGATCCCGCCACTCCTCCTGAGCTCCCTGCCTCCCTCCCATTGACCTCCAAATGTGCTAGAGGCACCCCAGCCCACAGCCACTCCCCCATGACCCCGGCTTGCCTCCCAGCAGCTGGGCTTTCCTTTCCATCACAGCCATGCTGGGGAAGGGGCCTCCAGTGACTGTCTGCCACGGCCTTTCCTCCTAGCCCCTCTGGGCCCAGAGACTCAGGGCCACATCCTGGGAGTCCCACAGGACAATGACATGTTTCTCTTGTCCTCTCTGACCTCGGCACCAGGTCTGGCACAGAGCAGGTGAACAGAAAACATCTGAGAGAAGGCAGGGTTCCTGGGTGTGTGAATGACAGGCTGGCTGAGTGATGGAGAGATTCTTTCAAGACGAATCTCTCAGGAAGACTCAGAATAAAGGCAAGTTATATCAAATTGTCTTTTTTTAAAAAACCGCCAAACAACTAGGTGGCATTTGTCATGCAGTGTGACAAGGACCAGGGTATTAAGACAGGAGGGTTCCTTTGCCTCAGGCAGGCATGCTGCTCTGAGTTGGTAATTCAGGATCTGGGAGAAGCGAAGGGATGAGACCATGTTGCTGCGACTCAGAGCACCAGCAGCCACGAGTGATTGGTAACTAATAGGTGCTTCTCTGCTGGAGTCCCTTTGCATTAGCCCATCCAACGTGACAGGGATCTGCACGCCGACAGGGATCCCTTTGCTGACATGCCAGGCTGGGAAAAGCTGGGGAGAAGGAGGCTTGGTGGCTTGGTGTGGAGTGCAAGAACCCGCCCCAGGGCCGGATAGTCGGGGGTTATCACCCTGGCTCTCTACCTACTGTAGCCCATCTCGCCGAGAGCCAATCAGAGAACATACTCCCCATGGAACGAGGCAGTGATGAAGGTAAAATGGGTTCAGCATCTGTGCTTGCTGGGTGTCTGTTCCCTTCCCACCTCCAGGAATCCAACTCTCTGGGAACGTGCAGCATAGAGCCATGTCTCATAGCTCGGTCCCTGTGCCAGCCAGAGGTGTGAATCCTGGTAGGTTTCCATGTACAGCATTTGGGAAATAAGAATTCCAACTTCATTCCCAGCTTTGCATTGTGGTGGAATACTTGATTCTGCATCCTTCCCACAAGGGCAGGCTCTCCAAGGCGTGGGACTGCATCTGCCCTGTCCCCGAAAGTGTCCCACACCTGGCACAGAATGAAGCCTCCATAAGTGTGTTTTCGATACTCACGGAATGGCTACCTCAATGCCCATTGCTTGCTACGGCTTTACAGCTCACAAGATTTTGTGCTACATGATCTCATTGAATACTTATTGCTAATGAATGAAATGGGCCTCACACTGTGAGGGGTTGGGACACAAGCTCTGGAGTCAGAAAATCGGGATTCGAATTCTAAAACAATAATTGGGCCAATTATTGTTCCTTTCTGAGCCTCTGTTTCTCAGTTATAATGTGGGGATCATGAAAGTATCTACTACAGCAGCCGTGTGGCAAAGATTGGGAAGGGGATTGATGGAGAGGAGTTAGTATAGTGCCCGACACACCTGTACAAGTTACCCATGCTCATCGCTGATGGGGAGCATAATTCCCAGAGAGAAGAAGTCTGTTGCCCAAGGTTGTACAGCAAGTCAGTGTCGGAACCAGAACGAAAATCCAAGATCCTTTACTCCAAATTGGTTGCTACTCTTAGTCTATGATTACAACAGCTACCATTTTGTTGAGTGTTTCCCCAGTGCCAAGCACTGTTCATATATTATTTCTTTTCATGCTCAAACAGTCCTGAGTGGGATCTGTAATTATCCCCATTTTACAGATGGCCAAGCTGAATCTCAGAGAAAGAAAAGTAACATGGTCAAGGCCATGGAGTCTTTACATGTTCAAGGGAGGCACCCGCAGGCAGTTCCTACCCAGCTGCTGTACTGTTTTACCTTCAGTGGTGTGTTGGAGCCAACTAATCCAGGAGAGTCGGTTGTTATTCACTGTTTTAAACCATTGGTGATTGTTAGACATCAGTGGCCCGAAATTGGTCATGGCAGTGTTTATACCACAGAATTCAGCACACATTACAAACCACCACTTTTTCCTTTTTAACCTGAAAGTGATTTACCAGCCCACCATCCTTTAAAATTCCATTGCCAAACTTAGACTTGGAAGATGCTTCTTCTCAGTTCTTAGCTGTCGTTAGTTGGGAACACTTAGGGGGAAAAATACAGAGGGTGAAAAGAGTTTTTCTCATCCTAACACAGTGGTCCTTCTCTCCTCGGGGCTGAAAGTGTGTGGACCAGTAATGTCGTGTAAGATTTAATTGGTCCCTTGCTTATCGATGATGCTGTGCTCTTGGTGGGAGATCATTTCTGTCCCCACTAATGAGATGCCATTCCATACCTGACAGGTGCCCACCCACTTTTAGCCTGCAAATGTGTAAGCCGGCTGTAACAGCACATAGTTAGCACATATCCAACCGGCACACCACAGAGAAGCTAGCATATTCATCCAATATTTATTCACTTAATTAACAAACTTCCACCCAGTGATTATTCTTATCAGAATAAGCTAGACAAGGGAGGCTCAGAGAAGAGGCAACCACAGGTCTTGTCCTCAGGAGTCTCCCAGTCTTACAGAAGAGACAAGGCGAGCAGCAATTCAGACACTCGATAGGAAGTGATAGAATCTCTATGTGCAGGGTATGTCCCATGGAGGAGGAGGGAGGACTTGAAAAGAAAAGTCAAAGAAAACATCACTTGTGTAGAGATATTTGGGTGTCCAAGAATCGATGGCCTATTTCCCAAATAAAGGGAAAAATACATTCCAAACCAAAGAAACAGAATATGCAGAGATCAAAAGGAGTCCAAGAAGAGGCTGTGTCTGATACCCTGCTGGAAGCTCTATCTGGAGGGCACGGTGCATGTTGGATTAGGGGGAAAAAGGTGGGTGGAGGGAAAGCCTGAGGCAAAGTTAAGAAAGCCTGAAAGGCAAGGTGTATTAGTTATCTAACGCCGCATAACAAATCATCCCAAAGCTGACTGGCTTAAAACAACATATCCCTCATTATCTCTATATTTTCTGTGGCCCTGAAGTTTGGGAATGGCTTGGTTAGGTGCTCTTGGCTCAAGGTGTGCCATGCAACTGCATCCAATGTCAACGAGGGCTTCAATCACCTGATGGCTTGAGAGGGATGGGAGGATCCACTTCTCAAGATGGCTCACTCATACAGCTGGTGAGTTGGTGCTGGCTCCTGGCAAGACGTCTCAGTTTCCCACGTGAGCCTCTTCACAGGGCTGTCTGGGTGTCGTGTAGCATGAAGGCTTGCTTCCTCCTGAGCAGAATGATTGAAGAGAGTGAGATGGAAGGCACAACGCTTTTTATGACCCAGCCTCAGCTGTCATGCACCATCATTTCCACCATGTCCTATTGGCCATACAGACCAGCTCTGGTTCAGTGTGAAAGAAGACCATTCTGGAAACAACATGCCATGAGTCCAGGATTATCGACGGCCATCTTGAAAGCTGACTACCACATCAGGTTCAAAGTTAGGATTTTATCTTATAGCTGATGAGGGGTGTTGGAAAAGGAAGCAAGACTATCCAAAAAAAAAAAAAAAAAGAAAAAGAAAAGAAAAAGGAACCACTTCTTAAGCATCAGAGGAAGCAATGCAATATATTAACGCTGGATTCCTGGAAATTCTCTTGAAATTCCCACATAAGTTCCACCACTTGGTATCAGGGTGACTTTAGGCGAACCATTTCCTTTCTCCTAGTTCCAACTTCCTGTTTTATAAAATAGGCCTTGTTTTATCTGTCTCAAAGAATTACTGAAAGACTTAGAAAAAGAATGCATTCAAAAGGGCTAGCACAGTGTTGAGCCCTAGTATGTGTTGAATAAAGAGTTGTTATTACTACTGATGTATGATGTATGATGGAGGCCAATGCTTTGAGTCATACAGTGAAGACTGAATCTCCATCCATTTCCTACAGGAGAACAAACAGCCTCTTTAGGCCAGGACTTCTCCTCCTTGAGAAATCCAGAAGCCCTGACATTTCACTGTCTGGGAGGGTGAATTTGATATGCAAGCCCGTTTGTAAAGTTGAGTGGTTGGTAGTATTTTTTATTTTCGTTTTATTTTCTGGGCTCAATCCGGAACCAGCTATTGTGTCAAAAGGGAGATTTAGAGCTACTAAGAAGATTCCATCCAGAGGAAGGGCTGGGGCCCTTGGGAATGGGAACCACTGTGTTGGAAAGTCCCTGTGATGATGATGCCACAGGGGACAAAGGTATGATATGATCTCTGACTCTAGAATGACAACCAAAATGCCTGGCAGCGGGGTTCAGGACCCTTCCTCCTGGTGGAAGATGCCAAAGGACCTTAGGTGTTACTTCCATGAGCTGATATACTTAGTCAGTGGTCATAATAACGAAGGCAGTGGTGAGAACACAGCTGTGGACTCACACCCAGCAGCAAATCCCAGTCCTATGACTTACTTTAAGGACTCAGGTGGGGCACCTGGGTGGTGTTAGGTCTCAGTTAGGTGTCCAACTTTGGCTCAGGTCATGATCTCGTGGTCTGTGGATTCAAGCCCCACATCAGGCTCTGTGCTGTCAGCATCAAGCCTGTTTGGATCCTCTGCACCGCCCCCCCCCCCGCCATCCCCCACCTCTCTCTCTTAAAAATAAACATTTTTAACAATTAACTCAGGCAAGTTAATCGACCTCTTTATGCTCCTTCCTCTCCTATAAAACAGGGATGAAAACAATGTCCGCATCTACCGTATAGAGTTTGGGAAATACTGTCATATCTGGCACATGATGAGAACAGGTTGAAGGAGAACTTTTACTGCTGGTAATCTTTTGGTTGACAGGATCTTTACTTTTGCCATGAAGATAAGTCCAAGGGATGGAAAGATGGGCACAAGCAACCAGGCACTGAGGGGCATAAATAAATATACAAAAAGCTTGAATTCTGAATTTCTAAGCCAAAATTTCAGGAGAAAAGGCAAAAGGATGTGATACATTTGTTTTGAAACTAATTAATGCCCCATGGATTAAAATGGAATGAAGAGTGTGCAGAGAACTCATATCCTTTAACATCAGAAAAACCAGGATGAAATTGGTCCAAGGGCTGAAGTCGATTCCTGACTTCCCTGTGGTCATTTGCAATGATGGACGCCTTGTCAATCAGCCCACAATCTCTCCCGGCAGCCATGTGGTTGGCCTCACTTCTGGAGATGAGGAAATTAGGAGCCAGAAGGATTAAATGAACTGCCACAAGGAACAGAGAAGCCAACCTATTGATCGGGTCAGATGCCTCTGAGACTTCGGCCAGTCTGGGACCAAATACACAAGCTCATTTGAATGCTTTGTATTTTGTGTGATTTATTTAATCAGGACTGTGGTGATGGAAAAGCAAAGCATTTCATGCCATTCATCTGATGCCCATATGGGCAGAAGTGGAAAAAGGCAATAAAAAGAGGTGGGTGACAGTGGCTAAGATTCTCCACAGTCCTGTCTTTGAGGAGTAACCTCGGTGTTGCCCGAAAGATATTTGGACTCATGCAGGAGAAAAGGTTTCGGGTGGATTTGTCCATACAATTCCTTGATTGGTTGACTGAGGGTCCAGGAAAATGGCTCTTGCATAATGGTTATCTTGACAACCATGTGGCTGTGTCCCCACGAGTAACTTCAAAAGGGGAAGTGAAGAGAGTACTGGGGAGTAAGAAATCCAGGTTGAGTCACAGCTTTATGGTGCTCAGCAGGTGACTTCCTTCTTGGGGTCCTCAACTTCCTCATCTGCAAAATGGGAAGACTGCATCCCTCTTAAATTTATAGGGATTAAACAGGATGAAGTTTGTAAAATGTCCAGCATGGAGTAAATTCATAATAAATAGGAGCTGTTGCAATTGTCATTGTGAGGCTGTACATAAGCCCAGTGGCAAAATGAACCAGCCATTCCTTCAGAATAACACTTTTCCCACTGAACGTTGACAGAGTTAACCAAATGTAGCAATTGCAAACCTGTTCTATATTCTTTGAAGTCTTTATTATTGGAAGCAAATATGTATTCAGAGCCATAGGCCAACTTGCAAAGTGGCTTCTCTTTAGGAATAGAGAAGCATATTTTATTCTATGGGGAAGGGGAAAAGGAGAAGACAGCAAAAAAAAAAAAAAAAAAAAAGCATTTATTGAGTACCTACTAAGTGCGGGGTACCATTCTGGACATATTAACATTGAATCCCAGAGGCATACATAAATTGCCCCAAGTCACACAGCTTGGAAGTGGTGAAGCCAGCATTTGAACTCAAGACGGTTAAAGCCCCAAACCTTCACCCTATTCAAATCTCTGAAGCCAGCATCCCAGCCCTTCAGCCATGGCCCCTCCTCAGCCCACCTGGCAACTTTGTTTTGGGACTCAAAAGATTAGCAAGATAAAACCCTTACTAATACTCAAAAGAGTCAAATTTCCCACCATGAGTGACAGGTCCTGGAGAGAAACTGATTATGGACTGCATTATCCTGACGTATGCACAGAGCATGGTATAAAAGGCACTAGTGTTAAGGTAGTCACGGTGGAGATGAGTAAAGTGCTCACTTGTTTCTGAAAACGATTAGATCAGCACATAGCCCTTTGTGCCTGCCTCCAGTGGAGTGGCATGAAGAACTCCTACCCAGACGCTCACTGGCTCTGAGCAAGCAAAATGTTACTCACATACAGGGTCTCCAGACACATCTTTAAGGAACAAATCAAGATAAACTAGAACGTATAACAAAATGTTTTCTAACTGCATGAGGATTATAACCCAAGATTCGGAGCACAGTCTGAGAGTGATTTTATGACTTCAATTTTTAAACCATGCCAACTTCCCCTTGTGCGCTCGGGCTCTTCTCCCTCCAATCACACACCAAGCCCACTTGTTCCTCATGGGCTGTGCACCTGCTGTTCCCTTTGGAATGTTCTTCAGCTGAATCTCACAAGACAAGAAGCTGTATCTTCCTGCCCTTGCGTGGCTCAACTCCAATGTCTCATTCCCAGAGCCTTCCTTAAACACTGTTGAATGCTGCTGTCCTTCACCCTTCCCTTTCTACCATATGCTTTGTTTTCTTTAAAGCACATTTATTATTGGAAACGCCGTGTTTCAGTTGTTGCTTTTGAGATTTGTTGATGGCCTCCCCCTTTGGAATGGAAATTCCGTGAATGTCAGGAACTTACCTGTCTCTTGCTGCGGTCACTGCCTGGAATGGCATTTTGCATTTTGTAAGCATTTAGTAAATATTTTTGAATAAAAAAAGAATCTCTATAATTTGGGGATAAGAAAGGGGTAAGGGGATGTGATACGGCTCACTCAGCTTTACACTTCGGTCTTATCCTGTCTGCCTAGGGTGTCCCTCTATTTAAGTCCTGGAAGACCAGTAAATTCCTAGTCTTCTCCAAAACCCATTGCAGGAGTCAGTTTCTCCATAAAGTCTCTCCGGCCACTCACCCATTAGATCTAACCAGTGACTTGGGTGTACAGTCCTTCCGTCCTGCACCAACCTCTATTTTAGCCCACCTCACACTCTGCTGTGTTTTGTTCCTTGGATGCCTGGCTCCCGTACTTGCATATGAGCCCCCTAAGGAGAGAAGAGCCATGTTTATCTTGTGTTTCACGCCTGGGACTGCTGGGGGAGCCGCACCGGCCTCGCTGGATGACAGTCACAGCAAAGAAATGGCAGCGTTTGCACAGCTCCTGCCAGGAGAAGAGAAACTGGCATCTCCTTCTGCCACTACTGGCTCATGTTGGAAATGAGACTGCGGGTCTTGACCAGGCCTCACGATGTTCCAAATCGGGCCGATACTCTCCACTCAGATTCCTCATAAGGAAAAGCATATTCTTGCCTCTTCAAATGAGATTTTAGATGAGAGCACTGTGGGTGATTATCAAAAGGCTCTTTCTGTGGGCCTTATAGACCCATAGAATAATAAAGGGGGTTAAGAACACAAGAGTTACAACTGAGCCTGGCCCTGAGACAAAGAGCCTAATTTAGAGTTAAGGAACAGGTAAGGACAAAACATAAGTTAATACTTATACCTTTTCTAACTGGTGATGTATGGCAGTCCCTTCCCTAAGGCCTACTTTCCACAAACACCCTCCCTTACACTGGTGGCTGGGATGAGGATAGACAAGAGTAGCTAAAACTTACCCAAAAACAAAGGACAACACATTTAGGGCCTCCATGGTGTTTACACATTGAGCATCAAGTCAAAAAAGTTTCCACAAAAAACTTATTAACCAGCTCAAAAACATTCGTCCTTTTGTGAACCGGACAGAATGACTCCCAGCCTATCTATATACAACTTAACCTATGTCCTAATCCCAGCATTATTAACTTAGAGCAAATATGTATGTCATCCTGTTTTTCACTAAGAACATCTTGTTATTTCCATAGTTGTAAGATTTACTCAACCTCACTATGATTGGGGTAGTTCTGCAAGAATACTTCCGAAAAACCTGTTCTTGTACATTTTTCAAAGCATCTTATCACAAAGAGTTTTCCATTGTAAAAATTCCTTTTTCTGATCTCATGTTGTTGTTGGACCTTTAAATAAAGACACCAAAACCGACAGGACAGACATGCCTGCCTGGTGATCAGAAAGATTCTCGGGGCTGTCTCACTCTCTCTCGCCAGCACCGTCCATCCTTCAGGGACCCCTGGACCGGCTGGAGCGGGCCTCCAGCATGGAACGATGTCTGGCATAGAATAGGTGCTTGGTGAACGTCTGGGAAATAGGTTGAATTGAAATTAATTAAAACACACTACTGAAAGCTATTTGTAAACATCCAGAGTCTGTGCAGGCTATCTACATAGTTTAATTCAATTTAACAACTATTTATTCAAATGATGAGACTGCCCTGGAACTGTAATCTATCAGAGTAAATAAAATTAAGGCTCTGCCTTTAATTACAGTCATTCAGAAACTTGGGAGTGAAGGTTGCTGACCAATAGATGCAATAGAGAATTTCAAGTGTGGAAATGTCTGTACCTTCATGGGGCGTTTCCTCTCTATTATGTCTTTTTTTTTTTTACGTTTATTTATATTTTTTTGAGAGAGAGAGGAGAGGAGGGGCAGAGATAAAGGGAGAGAGAAAGAATCCCAAACAGGCTCCATGCTGTCAGAGCCGAGCCCGAAGTGGAGCTCAAACTCATGAGCCAGGAGACCATGACCTGAGCCAAAATCAAGAGTCAGACAATTACCTGAGGGAGTCCCCCAGGCACCCCTTCCTCTCCATTAAGTCTTATGCTCTGTCCTGGGGATACAGGGCTGTGGGTGTTATCAGTGGTGTACATAGCAAGTGCTGTGGGAGCAGAAGAAAGAGGGACATTTGATGTTCACCATGGGATCTGGAAAGACTTATGGAGAAGAACGGGTTTCATAGTCTTTGAACGTTTCTGCCAGAAGGAAAGAGGAGGAGTCCTGGGCATTCCAGCTGCAGAGCGATGGGGGAGGGGAGACAGCAGGCCAGGGGAGGGCACCAGGAATAAAGGCTGTGAGACAGGAGAGGTGGACCCGGGAGATCGGGGAGGTCTCTAAGGCCCAGAATGATCAGAGCTCTTCTGAGAACGACAGCCCCCCTACTTGCCTCCGCCATGTGCAGCTGGGTGTGACAGTGTGCCTGGACAGTGGGGGTCTGCTAGGGAGGCCGGGCCACGGTTGTCTCATCACTGGGTGGCACTCGGGCCCATCCTAGCCGGTTGACTCCCTGGCCAAGTCTAGTTCTGTCTGGGAGGCACCCACCTCACCCCGGAGTCCACATGGCTCTGTACACCCTAGGGACAAGGACATCTTTAAAGGCCCCAGAGCTCCCTGGTGATGGAAAGTGGACAGAGGAGCCCAGGAGGAGGCCTTCTGATCAACCATGGAGGGTAGCGTGAGTGATATCTGAAGTGTGCATGGGGCCTGGGAGAAGGGTGCCGGGGGAAGGCTCTCTGGGAGTGTGGGGGCGGGGCACGAGGTGAGGCAGGTTACCTGTGCCGTGTAACAGAGTTCACTGCAGGATTCTGAGATGAAGTCCTGATGGGGGAAGAAGGACCCATCCCCAGCCAATCTGGTGGTAGTAGTGGAGGAACATTCTAGATGGTATCAAAGGTATTAACAGATTTTATGATGACTTCAAACAGAAGGTCTTAACATGGCCCTAATATCATCAACACCTCCTCTGCTATTCTTTTTGTGCAAGAGTGAGACCAAGAGCTCAGAGCTGCGGTAAGAAACTGTAAGCAAAGCGTGGCCGCACAGACCTCATGGGGGCCGCAGAGACGTCTGCGTGCTTTCCTCCTCTCTGCACACATGTTTGATCCAAGTTTCTTCTAGACATTTAGGCCATGCCAATCATTGGAACTCATTCAACAAAGATCCCAAGAGCCGTATTTTAATGCTTTAGATCTGATTAGCTAGAATCTCATTCATAAGGATTTCTCGGTCCCTCTGTGGCTAGAATCCACTGGCATTACTTTGTTTCCACCATACTTATTTTTATAACTCTCTTCTACATATAGCCAATGGGGCTATAACTTATACAAAGTTTCCTTTTTTAAATAAATGCATGTATTTTTTTCCAGTGAGTCAATTAAGTAAGGAAATAAGGTTGGCAGGACAGAGCTATGACTTAGTGTTCAGAGGTATGGCCAGGTATAAGGGTGGTGGGTATGGAGAAGGAGGTACACAACTGACTGGTAAATAATGAAAGAAATGTATAAACAGCAAAGTCATTTACAAAGAGCAAACATGAGCCACTGTCAAATGGCAGATCCCATGCGTGTTCTCCGGCACTAAGTCGTGAGTTAACCCATAATGAGAATGTGCCTGATTTAGTAATTCGACCGACGAGGCACAGCACAGCCCTGAGTGGGCATCCTAGGGGGCCTGTTTGGCAGTTCTGCATATCCGTGGCCCACCTGGGGGAGAGGGAGCAGAGGTTGGAGCTTCTCTGCTTGATGACCGATGCCTCAAACTTGTCAAAGGGAAGGTTGACTCAGTTTTTCTGAAACAACTGCTAACCGGGTGGACCTTGCAGAGACCTCATTTGTCTTAAGAGGACAGTGGCAGAGGAGCTGAGGCCACAGCCAGGGGTAGTGAGAGGAAGCCAGTTACAGTGTCCTTGGATGGAAGGAGCCCAGGGACTGTCTTGATAGCCAGTCTCTCATCAGAGCCTTTGTCAACCCTGATGTGAGATGCAAGTCCAATGACTCCCAAGTGACTGGCTTGGAAGAACCTTGCAGAGAGGCACGGGGGTAGGAATCGCTTTGATAAGCTACAAGATACTGAGTTTCTTCAAGTCTGCCCGTATTTAACACAGCAAGTGGGAGTCTTAGCTTGAGTGTGAGAGAGTCAGACAGCCCCTAGCCCTGGGGCTGACAGATGCTGTAGCCCTAATTGCAAAGGAGTGGGGGGGGGGGGAGGAGGTCCTAGAAGGTAACCTAAGCTGTGTCCATGGGTGGAAAGCGCATACACCTGGACGTGTCTGCCGCAGAAGAAAGATGGGCCAACAACTTTCGGGAGAAGGAGAAGCATGAAGCAACCTCAAGAAAACTCATTCAGGGCAAACCTCTGATCTTTGTTGTCAGGGAAGAGAAGAGTTCTCCAGGACAGCGAAGCACCTATTGTAAAGAATGCTTGGCGAATATGTGTGGGACAATCAATGAATGAATTCGGTGCATATGTGTGGAACAATGAACGAATGAATGAATTCATTTCAAGCGCAGGCAGTGGGGCACCTGTTATGTGATACCCTCCATTAAAGCGCCTCTCGCATGAGCCACTCACAGTTTACAATTTTCTTCTCCATTGTGAAAAATAAGCCTGAAAAATAATGACAGCTCTCAATTGTTCCGAAGTAAGTCACAGTACAACCTGTATCCCTTTCTCAAGAGATGAGCCACACTAAGGAAAGAAAAGAAAATGTAATTGCTGCAGATTTCCTACTTAAAGCCCTTTGATTTTGCAGGCAGGGTGGCTTGCTTTCTCTTAGAAAATAGAGGGCTGTCTGTTAGTGTCTCAAAAGAGGCAAGAAAGTAATGCTCAGATGGCATCATTGACTCACCATTTTTGCTTGGGGTGGGGCAGAGAGACAGCTAATAAATGGCTCTTTCCAAACAGCCAGCGTATGTCCACCAAGATTATCTGTGGATTGTGGGTAAACACTCTTGCGTCCATTCCTTTGTCTGAGTGAACTCTACCACCTCAAGGCTTTTGCTGGAACTCCATCTATATTAGAATTCTCCAGAGAAACAGAACCAGTACGTTATATATAGATATATAACAGGATGTTTGTTATAGAAGTTGGTTCATCTGGTTTGGGAGGCCAAGATGTCCCACAATTTACTATCTGTAAGCTGGGGAACCAAGAAAGTTGGAGGTGTAATTCAGTCTGAGTCTAAAGGCCTGAGAACCACGGGAGCCAGTGATGTAAGTGCTGGGGTCCAAAGGCCCAAGGACCAGGAGCTCTGACATCCAAGAGAAGGAGAAGATGGATGTCCCAGCTCACAAGGAAAGAGAGAATTTGCCTTTCCTCTGCCTTTCTGTTCCATCCAAGCCCCCAACAGATGAGATGATGACTGCCCACACGTGAAAGTGTGGACCTCTTCACTAAATCTATCAGATCAAATGCTCATTAGTTCCAGAAATGATGGACACACCAGAAAATGTTGTTCCCCCAGCTATCTGGGTGTGCTTTAGACCAGTCAAGGTGGCACATAACATTAACTGTCACACCATCTTTAGCAGAAGGCTGAAACCAAGGTTAATGGAAAAGGGGTGGGCCAGGGAATGGAGTTCTGAAACTTTCATGTCACTGCCATCAAAAGAATCCCCAAGTGAGACGGAGCCCAGAGACGAGGTTTCTGCTTTTGGCCGTGGCTCTAAAATACCTATTAAGCCTCCATGTATCACTGGAACACCACTAAGAGATGCCATGCCTGGTCAGACAGTGGGTGCCCCAAAGCATGCAGCCTGGCACGGAGCAGGTATGGAGGATCAGCAGAAGTGCGCCTCTGAGTGACACCCTGGGAATCCCAAGAAACCTCTTGGGATGGGGAATAATTTCTCTATAAGAAACTGTCAGCCGTTGGGGGCAGTTCGCCAATGGAGCCCAGTCATTAGGATTTCTTTGGCATCTTTTATAGCCAGAGCTGATGAAAGCTGGCAAAATTCAAGCTACCCCAACGCAGTTTGAAAGGTAAAATGCCTCAGGATGGGCTTTGATTCTGGGACATCAGTCCCACCACCACTCACCAGCATGGGATTTTCGGGAAGTTCTAAATCTTCTCAAAGCTCCCCTTCCCTCCTGTCTATTATGAGAGTCATCGTGTCTCCCAGGGAAATGTGTTAATAGGACTACAGACAATAGGTGTAACCCTATGTCAGCTCATCTCCCGGAAAGAGCTATTTTCATCCTGAATGAACTGTGACCTACGGCTGGGCCTAAAGGGCATGTACCCATAGCTCTGGAGTGACATTGAGCGCTGTGCATTTTGCCGAAGCTCAGAAGGTGAGCTTGGGCCTTACATCGCACGCCACGTGGTAGGTGACCACGAGCTGCCCCGCTCAGTGTTTCTGGTCCTCCCCAAGTCTTTCCTGCTCATGCTGACAATAGAGTCATCTGGAGGCATCTTCCCTCCAGGGCTCAGCACGACTCCCCCACCCCCAACTTTCTCATCTCTTTCCACATGAATCTAGTCCAAGCTTGTTTCCATCCCACACTGGCTTTTATGCAAAGCCAGTCTAATTTTCTCTGTATTAGAGAATTCTCAAGCCTGCTGCTAAGCTTTCTCAAAATGCTATGCAGAAGCCCCGGGCACATAGTAGGTACTCAATAAACGGGACCTTCTTCTCCTTCCCCTTTGATACTCCTTAGATGTGAAGTAAGGGAGGCCTCAGATGTAATGTAGCAATACGGGAGAAGCTGGTGGGTTAGCCTCATCGTTGTGGGAGCCAGAAGTCGGCTCCCCAAAGCTGCAGGTGTGTCTGTCCAGAGGCTTCAAAGCAGCACAGAAAATACCAGGACTATATCCAGTCCTGGCTCTGTCACTCACCAGCTGGGTGACCTTGGGAAGCTGTGTTTACAACCCAGGACAACAGTGTTCTTAGCTGAAACTGATCAAGATTTAGGGATAATAATTAAAGATACCAACTCAAAGCAATGTTGTAGGGCTTAAAAGTGGTAGTCAGAAACTGAGGTTGGCTTCATTGTTTCCCATACTCCATTAAGAATTGGAATATTGCCTGGGGGGCTCTATAGGTTAAGCGTCTGACTTCGGCTTAGGTCATGATCTCACCATGCGTGAGTTGGAGCCCCGCGTTGGGCTCTGTGCTGACAGCTCAGAGACTGAAGCCTGCTTCACATACTGTGTCTCCCTCTCTCTGTCCCTTCCCCACTCACACTGTGTCTCTTTCTCTCAAAAATAAGTAAATGTTAAAAAAATTAAATAAAAATAATTGGATATCAAATTTAATAGTTAAAGCCATCTGGAGAGATCCAAGTTTAATACCTGGTTCCACCATTTATGAATAATACAACTTTGGATAAACGACCTTACCTCTCTGGGCCTTAGTGGCCTTATGAATCAGTGGTGGTAAGGAGGTGGGGGCAGGGGTGAGTGTGTGTAATAAGCATAAAACTCTTATTCTCTTTAAGAATATTGTCAGGATTAAATGAGACAAAGGACAGATGTAAAGATGAAGCACAGGGCTTCTTACCTTGGGACAGAATGGTTTCAGTTTAGCACACCCGGCTGAGGGCTGCCATATTTGTACTTCACTAACCTAAAGTGGCATTGCACATTGTAAGCTTGTTCTAGATGTCAATAATTTGGTCAATGAGCTTCTCTCTCTCTCTCTATCTCTCTTTCTCAATTAGTTTTTTTTTTTAATGTTTTATTTATTTCTAGGAGAGAGAGAGAGAGAGACAGCATGAGCAGGGGAGAGTCAGAGAGAGAGGGAGACACAGACTCTGAAATAGGCTCCAGGCTCTGAGCTGGCAGTCAGCACAGAGCCCGACGCAGGGCTCGAACCCACGAACAGCGAGATCATGACCTGGGAGAAAGTCGGATGCTTAACCGACTAAGCCACCCAGGCGCCCCTTTCTCAATTAGTTTTAAATGTTCCTCTATTTTTATAAAATAATGACAGTTCACATTAGAAAATTTGAAAAAAAAAATCCATTATTCTATAACTTCAGAGCTTATTCAACGAATGTCTATCATTTTTCTTCCATGAGTCCGTCTCCTATGTTCTGGAGCAGCACATAAGACAGATGAGTTCCTGCTCCTTGGGGCTGACTTTCCAGTAGAGAAAGACAACAACTGAACAAATAAAGAAAGGAAAGAATGTTAAGCAGTGATCATTGCTATGATGAAAATAAAATAGAGCAATGAGACAGAGACCTAGGTGACAGAGAGCCAGCTATTCTAGATGAAACAGTTAAGAAAGGTCTCCGTAGAAGTGGTGATATTTGAACTAAGACCTGAATGAAAGGAAGCACATTGTCCAAAGAGCTGGGAAAAGGATATAGCCATGGCCAAATGTTGAAAGGAAAAAGGCATGATGGGCATGAGAAACAAAAAGAAGGTCCATGTGTCTGGGCTGTAATGAGCATGGGAACAATGATGTGAGAAGACGTTGGAGACAGAGGTAGGGACTAGATTACGGCAGGCCTTGTGGGCTTTCGTAAGGTTTGGGTTTGATTCAGATGCAAGTGATGGCCACTGAAAGGTTCACATGTCTGTAAGATCCTGTGGTGGAGGCAAACTGTAAGGAGCGCAAGTGCAAACAGGGAACCTAACAGAGAAGCTACTGCAACAGTCCAGGCAGAAGACAGAGGTGGCCTGGTGGATTGTGAAATAGAAGGAGAGATGTGGGTAAGGCGGGATGTGTCTGGGAGGGGGAGTCCTCATGGCTTGTTGATGGATGGGATGAGGGAGTTCAGGGACGTGGGGACTCGGCAGGGACTCCCAGTTCTAAGTCAAGCCACCCGCTCACGGGAACGGGGCAGAGGTGTAGGGTGGGGGAGGAATGAGGAGAGCTGGAGAGGGACTCAGGAGATCTCCAGCTCCGCCAGTGCTACACTGGAGACGCCTGTTAGACATCCAAGTGGAGACTCTGGAGATACAACTGGATATCTGAGTATACAGCTCAAGGATATGTGGAGACCAAAGATACAAAATTGGGGGTCATTGTCATGTGATTGCTTGAGATCACTGAAAGTGAGAAAGTATGTAAAGAAAAAGGCCCCAAACAGGGCCGTGTGGCACTCTAGCTTAGAGAGTTGGAGAAGATGGGGAGGGAGCTAAAAAAAAAGGCTGAAAAGGAGCCTCCCCTTGCCCCATGCCTGAAGAGACTGAGTAACCGCCCACTGCATTGGACAACATGGAGGTCACTGGTGGACGGCATAGCTGTGCGCTCCCTGCTATGTGACTATACCTCGGGACAAACATCTGAGAATGCGGGACAGCCTATGAACACAGGCTGTGAATGCCAGCCCAGGGCACCTAGCCCTTTCCTGCTGAACCACTGGAGAAAGTGGCCTCAGGAAAAGCCCCATGTGCTCTGCGGTCATGCAGGCTGCCATCCATCACAGGGCCTTTCTGTCATCCTTTCTCCCTACGCAAGCCTGGCCTGGGGAATTTTGGGAATGTTCCCAGCCTGTGGGGCAAAAGCAGACTGACTCATTATGAAATAATTACTTATTTCTGGTCCAAATTGCAATTTATATGAAATTCCCCAAGGCTTTCTTAAATGATGTTTATTTATTTTAAAAAGCAACTTAATCTGAGTTTTTCCCTGAAAATAAAGAATCCAAGCACCCTGTTTCTATTCGTGGCATCTATTGGATGCCAACAGCATCAAACAAATTTTCAAAGCTATAAATAGCACTTGGAGGTTGATTCTAAGAAGTTACTAACTTGGGGGAAGCATTGGAATTGAACTTCTTGGAAACATCGAATATATAAATACTGATATGGAAGTTTGATTTTATGATTAGAACAATGTTTCTATTTGTTATATGAATTTGAGAAATCTAGAGCCCATCAAAGTTATTTGCATTCAAGAAAATTATTAATGGGGCGCCTGGGTAGCTCAGCTGGTTAAGTTTCTGACTTCAGCTCACGTCATGATCTAATGGTTTGTGAGTTCGAGCCCCATGTCGGGCTCTGTGTTGACAGCTCAGAGCCTGAGGCCTGCTTCAGATTCTGTGTCTCCCTCTCTCTCTGCCCCTCCTTTGCTTGTGCTTTGTGTCTGTCTCTCAAAAATAAATAGGCATTAAAAATTTTTTTAAATAATAAAATTATTACTATCACGGGGCGCCTGGGTGGCTTAGTCGGTTAAGCTTCCGGCTTTCCCTTAGGTCATGATCTCGCAGTTTGTGGGTTCGAGCCCCGCGTCGGGCTCTGTGCTGACTGCCAGCTCAGAGCCTGGAGCCTGCTTCAGAGTCTGTGTCTCCCTCTCTCTCTGACCCTCCCCTGCTCACGCTGTCTCTCTCTCTCTCCTAGAAATAAATAAAAATATTAAAAAAAAATTATTACTATCACATATTGGACCGTAAATACTTTCCCTCTGAAGGAAAAAAAAAGTTTCCACAAACTTAGGGGAATAGAGATTTTTTTCTTCAGCCATGGTAATAAGTAGCCACGGGAGCAGATTTCACGTTTGTGCAACTGATCAATGACAATTTGCCTCAGTGAACCTGCTCTTGTAACCAGTCAATGTCAGTCTTGATTTGGCCAAAAGGAGACAGGCTCTGGGCCAGAAAATGTCTATGAGAATAGCCAGCCAAAAGCAATCAAACCCAGGTGACTACTTTTCTACAAATGATATCAACCTGTTTAGGCTTCTAGAAATCCACCAATCCCTGCGCTCGATGCTTCCCCAAAGCCGGACAAAGCCGTTGGTATGCTGTGTGCAGAGAAACTGCCCACCCAGCATGGCTGTCCCTGACTACCATTCAGGCCATTCAGTTTTAGCTTTTGATTTCAGGTATAGAGTGATGGTCTCATCGTCATATGCAAATTAATCCATGTGTTCATCAAACCTTTGCCAGCACCTTTTACGTGCCTGTCTTTGTGCTTGGTGTTGGGGACACAGAGAAAATAGGACACAATCCTTTACCTAGAGGAACTTCCAGGCCAGAAAGTGCAAGGCTAGAATATGAATAATAATCACCGGGAAGAACCATCCAAGAGCTACAGGAGAGGGAGTAATGAGTTCCAATGGGGAGAGGAAGACAGAGAAGCAATTCAGGATGGTTTTTGGGTGAGGTTTCAATAATGTATGTGAGTTTTCCAGACAAAGAAAAGGGAGAGGGTATCCCAGGGGCAGGGGACAGAATGGGCTAAACCCCAGAGACTTAAAAGAGCACCCCGGCCTCAGTGATGGCGAGGAGGAAGGCAGACATCAGCAATCTTGGGAAGGATGGATGAGAAGGGAGGAGCCCGGCTGGGAAGGGTCCCCATGTTATATCTTCCTGGGAGCTTGGTTTAACATCCTTCAACTGAGTCTTCTTCCTGATAATATAGAATTAACAAGATTACCTATCTCTCAGGATCACTGTGAGGATTAAATAAAAGGAGATGTGTAAATATAAGTGTTTAGTACAGGCTATACATCCGGGCAAAAATATATATGATTTTTATTGGACTCTGTCCTGAAGACTTCCGGGCACAAGGGAATGAATTGATTACATATTTACATTTGTGCGTTAGAGAGGGCTGGCAGAGGCATTGTGGGAAGCTGAAAATAAAGTATGAAAAGCTTCCTTTTGAGAAATTCAGGAATAATAATAACAATAATAATAACAGCTAAGCAGTTACTGGGCACTCGCTGGGTGCCAGGCACTTCTAGCTCAGTTAACGGGTGTTACATTGTGTTGATCGGTTAATCACAACAACCCTATGGGGTAAGTTCTGTTGTTATTCCCATTCCTCCCTTGTGAGGAAAATGGAGTAATCCAAGGGAAATAAGGTTCTGGGTTTTATGACCCGGGTCTGCAGCGACACCTAGATCAATACCGGTGCAAGAACTTGACACTGGAGATAGTCTGGGCTTTGGTAGATCTGAGCCAATGAGGCACTCATTTACTCATCTGCTTATTGGACAGACGCTAACTGAGCATCTACAACTTGCTGTGCATGTGAGTGGATGTCGTTCCTGGTCTTACAGAGCTTCTACAATAACACCTAAGTGCGGAGTACCAGCTATCTGCCAGGTGCTTGTTCTAAGCACTTCACACTGACAGCGCATTTAATACTCCCAACAAAGCTATGAAGAAGGTAACTACTACCATGCCCATTTTACAGAGAGGAAATGGAGGCACAGGGAGATTAAGTGGTCTTGCCAAAATTACGTGGTAAATAGCAGAGCTGGAACTTGAACCTGGGGAGCACAGCTCCAGTAACTATACCCTTACCGACCACTACACCAGCCTCTGGGGCTAGGCTACTCGGAGTAGGTTCTGAAGCCCCCGGCTCTCCATGCTGCCTGCTGTGGCCTGGGGCACTGTGGAGGCCAGCAGACATGTGCTCCCCAGCAAGACCTTCTCAATGAAGGACCCATTGGGATTGACATTCTCATACATTCTCTTATGTGGTCAGAGCCTGTCACTATGAGTAATCACACCATACATTTGTCATTGTCATTAGGATCGGATATTAGGCCACAAAAGGGCAGGGTGCTGGGAGAGGACGCAACAGGGTAGTGGGAGTCCCAATCCTCCCTGGAGCAGGGGCACAGGGTCATGGAAGCATCCCGGAGACAAGAGGGATGGGCAGACTTGGGGGGGGGGGCAGGGCAGAAGCATGGGGATGGAGGGGAATATGGAGGGCAAAGCAGGCAGAAGCGTGAGACCCTCGCACATTTGGGACCTGGAGAAAATATATATGAGTGTAAGGAAAGACTCTCCTGGGAAGCGTGTAAGGAAATGGGCCATGAGCAACTCATGCTAGATGAGAATGAAAAGACTTCAAGGAATGCCAGAGGTGTGTTTGCTTGCTGTGCAGAAACTTCTGGAATCCTATGGTGTTGCTTTCTGCTTTGGACACCTCCAATAGGTAAAGGCTGAGTTTGCAATGAACCTGGCCACCACTAGACGCCTGGGCCCAAAGCAGTGTTAGCGCGTCTCTTCTGTTTTGCTGTGGGCTGCATCACTCACTGAACCTGGGTTGGGCCTGGGACCACAACTATCTGAGCACTGTGGTTCTGCAGGGTTTCCAAAAAATCCCGGAATGCAGGAATAAGTCCATTGGCCAAGGGTCGAGAGGAGGAAGAGGGAGGCAAGGACTGAACGCAGACTGCTATTCCCCATGCGTTTTTGCACACATTATCAGCTCCTTTGATACCCACACAACCCTGTGTGGAGGGAACTGTGAATCCCCTCATTACTGAGAAATGAAATGAGACTCAGCTAGCCCCAGACTTGCCCATAGTGGTAGTCAGCTCAGAGGCTTGCCAGACAAGCTCTGCCTCCCTTTAAAAGCTGATCCCCAAAGGGGCGCCTGGGTGGCTTAGTCGGTTGAGCGTCCGACTCTCGCTTGGGTCGTGATCTCGCGGTTCGTGGGTTCGGGCCCCGCGTCGGGCTCTGTGCTGACTGCCAGCTCAGAGCCTGGAGCCTGTTTCAGTCTGTGACTCCTTCTCTCTGTGACCCTCCCCTGCTCGCGCTGTCTCTCTCTCTCCTAGAAATAAATGGAAATATTTGAAAAAAAAAAAAAAAAAAAAAAGCTGATCCCCAGGGCCCGGAATATCCTGCCCCAATCGAAAAGCCTAATCCTAATCCCATCACTGTCTACTTGAAACAACTGTGATGAAAGGGAAGAATGATGTAGGAAAATAAAAAGAAATACAGGGCATGAGTGAGAGAGGAAACTCCTTGAACTTGGGGGTTGAAAGCGCTGTTTTCCCGGCTCTGCCTCTTCCCGGGTCTGCATCTCTAGCTCCTCACCTCCCCGGGCCCCGGCTTGCCTATCAATAAAATGAGGGGAGTGTTGGCATGACTTCCTGTGGGCACATCATCTTCATCTGTAAAATGAATAATCCTGGTTCTTGCTTCACGGGGCTGTTTGAGGATTGAAGGAAATAATGTGTGTAAAGCACCTCGCCTGCAGCAATGGTCACTGACACCTGGGAGCATTATCACGAGTTAGGCCAGGGTTTGAGACATAGTAGACACTCCTTAAATACTCATGTGGTCACAGTTTGGCAAAGAAGAAAAGAGAGGTGGGGCAGGATGAGGCGGGTGGGAAGAGAGAGAGGGAGCCTAGCTGCTCCCACTCCGAGAGAGGAGGCGTGATTGCAAGATCCAGAGAGAAAGGTACCCTGCAACCTCCCCATCCCTCCCCCTCCACCCGACTCCCACCTTTAGTGGATTCATTTCATGTTCTGATGCTCTCCTTGACCTGGGAGGTATCACACTGGCATTTCCAGCAGCAGTAGAACTTTCCCAGATGCTCAACAACTTTGACAAAGCAATGGAACAGACTTCTTTGGCAGTGATTTGCCAAGTACGTCTTGCTCCGGCAAGTTTTCGTGAAGAAGAACAGTGGTCCAGGAGCTGTCAGAGGCACCAAGCATTAGTGCAGCCAACAGCAAAAATGACGAACAGTCCTAATCAGTCCGCCACCACCTCGCCACTCCGTAATGACCTCCCTGGCCCCTAGATCCCTGGTTCTCACTTCCCAGACACCCAGAGGCAGTGTGTGCAGTCACACAGATGGCTTAGTATCAAGGCTCCACCACTGAGTCACAGTGCGAACTTGGGTGAGGAGTTTCACTGCTCCTGACCACCATTTTTTCATCTGTAAAATGGGAGCAAAATCCCTTAAGATGATGGAAGGGAAGGGGATGGGCTCAGCATCAGAACCTGTGAATGTGCATCCAAATCCTGCTCGGGGAGGAGAGGATAACTTTGGAGCCCATCTGTTCTGAGCAGTCCAGCTCCGAAGGTCTTATTTAAATACAACTCTGTGTGTGTGTGTGTGTGTGTGTGTGTGTGTGTGTGTGTGTGAGAGAGAGAGAGAGAGAGAGAGAGAGCGAGAGAGAGAGAGAGAGAGTGAGCATTTTTCTGGGGGAGAGGATTGTAGCTGGAATCAGATGGTCCAAAAGGCTCATGACCCCCCAAATGCTAAGGACCACTGTGGTTTGTGGGAGGTTGGGAACCTTTTGCTTGGGTGTTTGCATTGACCACGGGCTAGAAGCCACCAACTTGGGGTGTGCAGTGCTGGGTATAATAATTATCTATGAGCGATTTCAGTCCCAGGACACATGACTTTACCCCTTTGTGCCTCGACTTCCTCTTCTTTGACACAATGTGTGTGCAGAGCTCAGTGTGGTCCCTGGTGCATGGTTGGTCTCAGTAACTGTTAGTTCCTCTACTGCTGTTTGCCTCTTAGCTCACCCAACTGACCCTTCTGGGGCTGGGGCTTGGGGCAAGAAGGAAGAGAGTGGGAACAGCAAAGATCTTCTTTTAATGGTTTTTTTTTTTTAATTTATTTCTGAGAGAGAAAGAGACAGCATGAGCAGGGGAGGGTCAGAGGGAGAGGAAGACACAGAATCTGAAACAGGCTCCAGGCTCTGACCTAGCTGTCAGCACAGAGCCTAACACAGGGCTCAAACCCACGAATCGTGAAATCATGACCTGAGTCGAAGTCTGCTGCTTAACCGACTGAGCCACCCAGGCACCCCAGCAAAGATTTTACTTGTCTGGTCCCAATCTAGTCTTGCGTCACCTTGTATTTTTATTATTGCTACTTTTGAGGGAGAGAGAGAGAGAGAGAGAGAAAGGAAGAGAGGGGCAGAAAGAGAGGGAGAGAGAGAATCCAAACCAGGCTCTGCGCTGTCAGCACAGAGCCTGATGTAGGGCTCATTCCCACAAACCATGAGATCATGACCTGAGCAGAAGTCCAGAGCTTAACTAACTGAGCCCCCCAGGCGCCCCACCTTTTGTAATTTTTTACAGATAGCCCTATGGGTTCTTTGGAGGCACCCATTGCTAATGATCTCTCTCCTGTAATTCCCTTGACTGGGCAAATGCCATTGTTCCTGCCACGCATTATAACTCAGCCCTCACTCCCAGCTAGGGTTCCACCCTCAGCTCTGACTGAGCTCACCTCACCCTGGTGATCCTCTAGGGCACAGTTTGGGACGACCCCACATCTTTGGCCTGTTGGGGTGCAGGGGTATAGAGGCTGTTCCACAGTCCCAGTGGTCTCAGCCTTTAGATTGCTCTGTCGCCAGACAGAACCTGGTTGACTCCCAAATGCGTTCTACCTTTGGTGGGGGTGAAGGGTTAACAGAGGCGGAACTGGGTTCTGCCCACCTCTCCTGCAAACCCTGCAGAGCAGTCTTGCACCTCACTTTGCGACATGACATCTCATGTCTTCAGGCTTTGGCAGAATGTGAGGGTAGAATATGTCCATTTCTAAAAAGAAAGTTGCATAAAATACCATGAGCAGTTGCTCCTGGGATGAGGAAGATGGGGTGGAATCAGGGACGGTTTTCCAGAAAAGGTGATATTAGAGATGGGTATTAAAGGATAATATGAAGTTACCAAGTGGAGGATGGAGGGAAGACCTTTCCAGATGGCAGAAAGCTTCTGGGCAGACGCGGAGGCCTGAGGAGAGCCAGGTGTATTTGGGCAGGGTACAGGAGAGTACGAAGGGACCTAGGCCAACCTAACTAATTCAGAGTTAGCTCTCTCCACTTACTAGTTGGATGACCTTGGGTGAATATTTCAGTGAGGGCCTCTCAATTGCTCTGCTTGTTCCTGAGGCCAATGGCTGTCCAGCTTTAGAGAGTGTAACAATCTGAGAGCTTTTTAGGCCTCTCAAGCAGAAACTGACTCAGAACGTCCAGGGTGGGACCCAGGATTTTGTTTCAGGAAGCCCATTGGCCACACTTTGCAGACCTCAAGTGTCTCAAGCTTAGAACAGGGTCTGGCACTCAGCAAGCAATGGATGAAGGAATCGAATTCATCAAGTCAATACTACCTGCCTGGCCAGAAGGCTTTTGGAAGTAACTTGTGGCTGCCTAAAATATCTCTACCCTTTTCACACCAGCACCCGTGTCACAAAGGGTTCTGCATCAAGGCCAAGGGCTTAGATGCATCTACCCAATCTGGGGACATTAGTCAGAACTCCCCAAGGACAAATGCTATGGTTATTTTAAGCTCATCTATGTTGTCGTTGTGGAGATGAGAGGGGGCTGGGAAAAGCTGAAAAAAGGCTACTGGGAACTCCGTGCACAAAGCAATATGGTATACGGATCTTAGATCAAGCCGTGGGGCGCAGGGCTTTGGAATCCGGTGTCCCTGGATTTTAGTTGTGGCAAGTGACTTCACCTCCCTGAGCCTCAGTTTCGAAAGGAAAATGGAAGTGACGCCACCTGCTTTGAGGACTGCCGTGCAAATTCACTCCTGGGGAGTGGGGCGCGGTTACAACTGTTTAGACCCGCGCAGCCAGCAGAGGGAGAGGAGGAGCGATGGCTAAATGCCATTCCCATGAAATAAACACGGATGGTCCAAATGGGAACAAACAGAGGCTATTTATTCAGGGCTCAGCCACCACCGCTTGAGTTTGGCAGAGACTCAAAGGCAGACAGGGAAGTGGGAAAGCTTCGCTGTGGGAAAACAGAAGGCTTCAGGCACCCTCAGATCACAGGCTGGTGGTGGAAGCAGGAAGGGGGTTTCCCTAGAAGCAGGGCACCTTGTGCCATTGATTTGGGAGGGATGTTTGGCTTTGGCTGGCTGGTCCTGAGTAGGAAGTGGGGCCTGAAATTGGGGAAACTGGTGGCCATTGATCCAGTCCTGCCCGTTCTGGGAAGATATGCACTGGTGGTTCGGTGTGGCTTCTCGAACCAGCTCCCGTAGAGGCTGTGGGTCACAGCCCTGTCATCATATGTGATCTGGCTGCTGGCCGCTTGTCTATTCAGACTCCCGTGGAGCAGATATTCAGTAAGGGCCCTCTCCACGTGCTAGACGTCAAGGACGCGGCTGAGAGCAGACCAGCCTGGACCTCCCAGGCTCCCAGTACTGCTCATAAGGTGCCCCCTCCTTGTGTCCACCTGCTACATCGTCGGTCCTTCGTGGCTGGTTGCTACCACAGTGCTACTCACCACAGTGAGTTCTATCTGTTCAGATTTCCTATTTCTTGAGAGTCTGAGTCTCCTTTCAGTGGTCACGGACCCTATCTTGCCCCAAGGGACAGGCTTTCTCCTTAGCGTCACACCCTCCAGGGACGCCCAGCTTCCCACCGCCATGCCTGTCATGCAGCCCATCCCCCTACCGCTCTGTTGTCCTACCCATCCTCCTCCTCGTGCCGCCGCCTTGGGCAGGGACTGTCACTGCGGCCACAACCAAGCAAAGCCTGTTTGGTTCCTGCAGACCCGTGGAGGCCCTTGGCATCCCCACCTGCACTGAGAGAAGAGCCCAGAAGGAAAGGGCCTGCGTGCTCAGTCCTTTTTAATGAAGCATTATGCTCCTTCCCTCCAGGAAGCCTAGCGCCTCAGCTGGTTACTTCGCTCTGCTGAGCCCCAAATATGCTTTTCCTCCCTCTTCTCTCTCTCCTAGCCCCATCTTTTCTGTCCCCATCTCTGCCCCAAGCCTTAGGAATCGCATGGTGATAGGAGCTACTCTTTCCCGAAGACCACTTCCATTCCATGTGTTTCACCAAACACGGGACACATAATCAAATTTGCAATATCTCTGAGAGGGGGGCACATGAACCATCACCAGAAGTAAGATGAGGAAATCCACAGCAACCCCTCAAAAGGTATGTGGGAGTCCTAACTTCCAGAATCTCAGAATGTGACCTTGTCTGGGACTGTACAGAAGTAACTGAGTTAAAATGAGGTCAGTCTAGGGAGGGCCCTACTCTGATGTGACCAGTATCCTTATCAAAAAAGGGAAATTTGGGCACAGACACACAGAGAGGGAAGATGATGTGAAAAGACAGGGAAAAAACAGCCTTCTACAAGCCAAGGAGAGAATCCTGGGGCACGTCCTTTCCTCACACTCTCAGGGGGACCCAACACCGCTAATACCTTGACCTAGGACTTGTGGCCTCCGGGACTATGAGACCATCAAGTCTTGTCATTGAGGCCAGACAGCATGCGGCGCTTTGTCACGGCAGGCCTAGCAATCTAACACAGAAACTGATGTTCTGAGAGGCCAGGGTAATTGCACAAAACCACAAAACAAACAGGTAATAGAGTCCGGGCACCAACCGGCCATTCCCTGGGTTCCGGACCAGTCCCTCTCGGTGTTCTCTCTGTTGTGTCCTGTCTCTTTAATGAGTCTGCCCAACTTACATCTCCCCCTTCGCAGTGCCCTCCCTGGGCCTCTGTGCCTGGCTTTCTCTGTCCCCCTGCCCTTCCCCCGCTTGCCTCCTCCCTCTCAAAGTCAATGCCCAGAGTTTCCGAGGAATCTCATTCCTCAAGCCTTGTCCCAGGGGCATCACTCGGAGAACATGACCCGTGTCTCCCACCTGCAAAAGAGATGCACGTTGTGGACACAGGGTGCAGACAGAATGGCAAGAATAAATATGATTTTGAGTCATTGACAAGAATCAATAAGAAAATATCTGTGACTTTTATTGATAGCAGAGTCACGGGTAGGAAAGGAATGCTAAATTTCAGGTAGAAAGTAATGAAAATAAAGGTCTATTTTCCCCATCAAACTTCATAGACTCCCTGGATTCTACCAATAGACTCCTAGGGGGTTAAAAAACCCAATTATACAGGCACTGTATTGTATTCAACTCTGTATCCATAGTCGGCAGCAAGACCCACCTTAGAATGCCTTCCCAGTATATGCTGGAAGGAAGGAAAGCAGGCAGCTGAGGGATGCAGGGGAGAGGGAAGGGAGGGAGGTGGGTGGAATAGACTGTCACATGCATTCACACAAGCGACTTTTTCCAGCCTTCGTTTGCTGCTATGAACTGGTCCCTATGAACCCTAGATTTCTGTCCCTTTTCTGGCAAACCCATATGAATTGTCCTCTTGATATTGAGATGGTAACAATGCAATATTTTTAAAAAAATCAAATTTATTGGCCTCCTGCAAACATACACTGAAAGGTGGAGATTTTGTCAGCATTCTTATTTTAATAAATGTGTAGTCAGGGTTTACCCTTAGGGATCCACATCTTCAGTTTGGCAAGGAAGGTCAATGACGAAGAAGCCATTGGTAGAAGAATTTATCTGTCACCCTTCCTTCCCAATTTAGTTTAACAAAAAACGTTTCCTGGGTCCCTACCCTGTGCTCAGCTGGAAGCTACAGGTCAAGATCTCAACCTGGAAAGCAAGTCCCCTAGCTTGAGGCAGCAGGACTGAGTGAGGCCCTCACATGCCTGTGACTCGGGACCACTATCGTAGCCCTGCCTCACCAGGACTTGGTGGGCAAGATTGGGTTGAGTCAACACAAGAATTTCACATGGACACATGGATGGGAAGAGCTGTCCCAAGCTCCTGGGAGCTCGATGACAACAGGAACTGGGCACACCCATCTTTTAACAGTAGGATCTCAGGGTGTTTTGAGTTAAAGCTGGAAGGAAAGAATCAGTCCGTTGTTACAAGCTGCCCAAACTCTACCAGCTGGCCCCTCATTTTTGGCTCCGTGGAGGCTCCTGGTCAGTGCTGTCTGTGTCAGGGTCAACTCCAACATATCTGTCTGAGTCAGCTCAGACTGCTGTAACAAAAATAGACTGGGTGGCTTCCATAACAGAAATTTACCCATCACACTTCTGAAGGCTGGGAAGTCCAAGATCAAGTGGCTGGCTCATTCAGTTCCAAGTGGAGGTGTACTTCTTGGCTTGTAGATGGCCACTTTCTTGCTGTGTTCTTACAGACAAAGAGAGCGCCTCTCCAATGTCTCCTTAGGGCACTAATCCCATTCATAAAGACTCTACCCTGATGACCTAATTACCTCCCAAATGTCCCACCTCCAAATATCATCACAATGGAGATTAGGGCTTCAACATAAGAATTTGGGGAGATGTAAATGTTCGGTCCATAATGGTGTTCTTGCCTGCAGGTTGTCCCACCCATGGCCCACATTTGAGATCCTGAAATCATTTTTGATCAGAAATGCCACCTCCAGCCACATTACAGGAGCCCCTTCATCTCATCTACCATGTCTCACTGGAGAAACTCAACATCACAATCTTTTACCACTGGCTTATGACAAGCCTACCAGGCTGGCCAGCCTTCTCAGAACATTGACTCCAGGACCATGTCAGCCTTCATGTTTGGATGCTCTCTCTAGACCTCACTTCGGGGCTTTGACCTTTCTTAATGGAACACTGACAAAACATCCTCTGCTATTACTCTCTAGACAGTGGCCTTTCGAGATTGAAAGCTTTCCTCTTTCTAACTTCAAATTTCTCTGAATAGCCCCAGAAATGGCTATTCTCTGAACCAACAGATTCAGGAAACAGAGCTTTTTAGGAGCGTCTTTCAGAGGGCTCACATACCTATTGTCTTCAGAGGCGACAGTCACTTCCTATGATGTCCTTCTGTTGGGTTGACTCAGGCAATGGGCAAGGATGAAGATCCCAGGATCAGACTGACCCCCTATGTGGGTGCCTGTGCTCTCGCATCCTCGTGGGTGACTTTGGAAATACTAACCTCCCTAAGACACACACACACACACACACACACACACATATGACACCACAATTTAGTTTAAAATTGAAGGAAAAAGAAACCTCTTAGCACCATGTTTGAACTGTGGTTCAACCAACTATTCAAGCAAAGCTATCTGAGTGGGACAATAATTTACACAGTTCTTTTTTATTCCTGTATTTCTCCTCCAAGAACTGCCTTCTTTGTTTTCCAGAAGAGGTACCCATTAAGAAGATTATGCAGGAAGAGGAGAGAGAAGGCAATGCTTCTAAGATGGGCAAGGGTTCCCCGTAGACTGAACAAGTTGTGAGTTGTGATGGGCAACGCAGGAGGCTGACGGCACCACAGGAAGGCAGGACCTCACACGGGAATAATAGCCTGGATCGATACATGACCCAGTAGTGACAGGTTGAATTTCCCACTAACCCGGTAGATAGAGATTCCAAATCAGCCAGAATTTAGCTTAAAGAAAATAAAGGGGCGCCTGGGTGGCTTAGTCGGTTAAGCGTCCGACTTTCGCTTAGGTCACGATCTCGTGGTTCATGGGTTCAAGCCCCGAGTCAGGCTCTGTGCTGACTGCCAGCTCAGAGCCTGGAGCCTGTTTCAGAATCTGTCACTCCCTCTCTCTCTGACTCCCCTGCTCACTCTCTCTCTCTAGAAATAAATAAAAAAAAAAAAGAAAGAAATGTGACTTCTTTTTATTCCTAACCTTATAAACTAAGATGACGGTGATGGCGGTGGTGGTGGCGGCGGCGATGGTAAGGCAGGTATCGGGAAGCTGCTCTTTGCTATTTTCAGGAAAATCCCCAAAAGCTGTTAGAGAAGATCTGAAAAGACTGTCTCTGTGAGAGGCAAGGAGATGAGAACTGAAGGAATGACGTAAACGGCGAGGCGGGGAGTAGCAGAAATTAAGTGAGGGCATCTCCAGGACTTTGCCTGCACTAGTGTCCTGGAACTGGAGTGCCTGTTAGGAACAAAGTAAAAGGAACAAAAACTCTAAGAGTTAAATAAAGATGATTTATTGTAAGAGGAACTCTCCCTTCCCGAGTGTCTCTCACTCTGCTTTTCTCTTCACGCTCATTCTCCAGATTTCTTGCAAGCCTGCAGTCTCTGTCCATCTTTGTAGAAGGTTCCAAAGGGCTGCCTCCACACAGCCTGACCCACAAAAGGACGAAACCTTAATGGTCCAGGACTCGCTCCCCTCTGACCCGGGCTCCCAATTCCAAGTTCCCAGGAGAGAATCTGATTGGCTCCATTCAGCCAATGGGGTGCGTCTCCTGGGTCAGCTGTCTCCTCTGGGCCAATCAGCTGTGGCCAGGTGGAGAGGAGTGGGGCACGTGCTGTGGAACATGGCTGCAGAGGGCCCGCCTACAGAGAAGGGCCACAGGCTTTACTGAGCAGGCACCTTACTGGATGTTCCTGTCCCGAGCCTAGAGCACCTTTCTCTTGGTGTGCGCCCACACCACTTTGAAGCCTCATTCTATGGCTTCAGGAACCAGCCTCCACACCCACTCAGAGAATCAGCTCCTCCTCCTCAGAGCCCCCGGGACATGCAATAACTACACAGCTCCTCACAGTCTTATTGCCGTGGCTGGTTCTGGTTCATGTATCTCAAGCACAGACCTTCTATCCCCAGTGTCTAGCCCAGGGCAAATAAATGCTGACTGACTGGCTGAAGAAATGAAATGAATTACCTGTCAGTTTTACATTTTATGAATATGTTTAAGCCCTCATTAGATGCCTCTGAGACATATATCATCATGGCCCAAAAAAGGATGCAATGACTTATCTATGTCATACAGCCCATTAGAGATGGAATAAAAGCCCCAACTCCGGTTTTATGACTCCAGAACTTCTCACGACACCATTAATGCCAGTCTTATTCTCTGCCTTAGATGTCACAACCTCTCTGTTTTCAAATCTGTGAGAGAGTTATTTGAATAACACTATATGCCTTTTAAGGGATTGTGGGAGAAATAATTACTACTTATCCATTGTCTGGAAATGGCAGGTTACAAAATGTAGCAATCCAACTCAGTCTTCCTTTTTAGATCTTTTGCAGAACATGAGACTCTACTCTGTAATCATCGTAGAAAGGTTTTTCTTTGTCTGTTTATGCAAAAGTTTGTTTGAGCCCTTGATTTTGAAATCTAAAGAGTTCTATTTGTTTTCATCTCCTTGAATGTGAGTAAATATTTTTGACAGTCTGGTATCGCTCTACAAAACCACCTCTGACCCTCCCTCTGTCTATGAGTTGGGGTGCAGGGTGGGGGTTGGGAGCTGGTCCGTCCCTGGCACTCAGTGTGGCCACTTGACCCAGGCCTGGCCACAGTGATCCTGTATCCCCTTGGCTAAAGTTGTTGATTTAGGTGAGAGCAGACAGCCAAGCCAGACCAATAGGTGTCAATATTGGGATTTTGCTGGAGGTTTTGGGAAAGAGTTGCTCTTCATGTGTTCAAATAACTAAGCCTACAATTGCTGGTGATCACCTTTGTCAACATCTAGAAAAGAGCCTATCTGAGCATTCATAGAAAGCAGATTCAAGAGATAAGAGAGCTGTCAAATTCTAAGGACATGAGGACCCTGTGACTAAAACCAGTGCCAGCCATGGACTTAGCAATGATCAGTGAGAAGAAACAATAAATTCCCTTTGATGCTGAAACTTGTCTGACCTGGGATTCTGCCATTTACAACAATAACAACAACAAAAAATCCCGAGAAACATATTGAAGATAACAATCATAATAATTAAAAATAGATAATATGTAAAGTCAAATTCTCAACCTGCTTACTGAGCTCAAATTATATTGACTATATTGAGTTGGGCAACAGCCTCCACGTTCAAAGAACTTATATTCCAATCAAGAAGTCTAAACGAAATTATTTTTTAAATGATTCTGTCTTTATTTCATACCCATCTGTAACAAGCATTTGCTAAGTGCTGTAAGAATAGAGCCCTGTTTGATTGCACCTGAACTTGGCACTTACCTCAATTTAAGTAGTCAATCGTTTTGTAATTGTTGCATTAATGACTTCCTGTTCCATCAGACTGGGATATAATGTGGAATGAGACCCTTTCTGTCTTGTGATCACTACTATATTCTGTGCTTGACACTGTGCTCGCCCCCTAGGAGCTTATAGTCTGATGGTGGGGACACATCAGAACAGACCCTCTAACACAGGGAGACACTTGCTCCACCTCCACCTGGGTCACAACAAGCCCAATTGTCGTGGGTCTCCAGAAATAGAGCCAAACCATTTCCCTAAAGGAGGAAGGCAGAGCCTGGGGAAGGTTTCCCAGAGGGAGTAGATATTTGAACTCTTTCTCTCATTTCCTGTTTGTTTCCTTCAGTTTCTTTTAGATTGAGAAACATGCTGTGCTCACATACTTGGGAGTGACCTCCAATCTTCCCCACTTCCTGGTGTCCATATTTGGAGCCAAAAGAGAGTTGGTCGTCCTGCTGTGTAGCTGGGACATTCTCTTGGATATAGTTCATGAGTGTTGAAAACAGCATCTAAGGCGGCTCTCCAGTGACCACCAGCTCTTGCAAACAAAAGTTTGTTTGAACCGGGCTTTCCGTCACTTGCATCTAAAACATTCAAGATGAATGTAAACATTATGTGCATCCTTGAAACCAAACATCTCAAGTGTTCAAGATGCTTAATACAGAAAAAATAAAGGACAAAAGGCAAACATCCCCTTACAAAGCCTCACCATGTGCCCTTCTTTTGATCACCAATCTGGGAAATGGGCCCCACACCCTATTTTGAGATTGACTTTCTTAGAAAGAACCTGAAACCAGAGAAACTCATTCTGTTGACCCCATATTGACGTTTTCCATTTTTTTCTCAGAGTTAACACCAGAGCCCTATCCTCAAGTCATCCAGATGTCAGCAGAGGCCTCCCAGGCCTTGAGACCAGAGACCACACTAAGCCTCCCCAAGATTTCTACAATTCTAAACCTCTTCCACATTTCTACCCCTTTCGATCTCCTGTTCTATGAATTTGAAATCCCCCTTTTCCCTCTTCTTTGTTAAATGCCCCAATCATCCCTCTAGGTCTACTTCTTTTTTTTTTTTAATAAATGTTTTTTTTAATGTTTTTTTTAATTTATTTCTAGGAGAGAGACAGAGAGAGAGACAAGTGTGAGCAGGGGAGGGTCAGAGAGAGAGGGAGTCACAGACTGAAACAGGCTCCAGGCTCTGAGCTGGCAGTCAGCACAGAGCCCGACGCGGGGCTCGAAACCACGAACCACGAGATCATGACCTAAGTGAAAGTCGACGCTTAACCGACTAAGCCACCCAGGCGCCCCCTTCTAGGTCTACTTCTTGTGTCATCTTCTCCATGAAGTCTTCCTTGATTGCAAATATGAGTTGCTCCTCTCTCTGTCCCCAAGACATTCTGCACATCCTCTCTTTGTGCTTCATACCATTTGTGGATTCTTGGCCCTTTCTCCATCTCCCCATTAGACTGTGAGCTACCGAGAGCAGGGTCCATGAATCAGCCCCTCTCTGTGACTCCAGCCATCAGATCCTGGGATGGAGTAGCCACTCAATTAATATCATTAAATTGTATTGGAAAAGAAAAGAAGTAGAGAAATTCCCCCACTGGGGTTTCCTGTTTTTAAGACAAGACTTCCAGGGTCACTGAACAGAGCTATTTGTCTCCCAGAACTCAAGATCCAACTTACATCATGGAGGTCATGATTGACAGGCCTTTTAAATAAAAGTGGATAACATATGCCTCACCATTAGGGCTCCAGCAAAACCATGTGGGATGAATTAATTCATGTGTATGAAGTTTTATTTACTTTAATAACCACAGTCCTTTCTCAGGATGTAGGGTTGGAGCTAAATGTCTTTCTCTGGACACCTTGAGTAAGTAGGTTTTAGTGCCACTTAATCCTGAGATGAACACTTTGCATTCCAAAAGCTTGCTTTAAGAAGCTCAAGAGTTTTAACTGAAATCATTAAAATTAAATTGCAAATCCCTATCCCCTCTTTTACATTTTGCTAGATATTCGAAACATAAGCAATAGGAATCTAACGTTTGGAAAACTTCCTGTCTCATCATCGTCTGCATGCATGCATGCATTCATTCACTCACTAATCCATTCATTCTTCCCTAAAAGTGTCCACTGTGTGACAGACTTTGTAATACAAAATTATTTCTGACTTTCTCTAGTGAATAATTTTTCAAACAGCATTACCACAGAACAGTTGGCATTTGGAAGGTTACTTTGATAAAATTGTCACTATCACTGCTGGGACACCATATCTCTCTCCACCCAGGGCCATTGAAATGCCCAGTTCCCCCCTTTGTGTTTGAGAGTCAATAGCTTGCTCTTCTCAAATAAACATTTTAAGAATGTTTATTTATTTTGAGAAAGAGTGAGAGAGTGTGCATGAGCACCAGTGGGGGAGGGGGAAAGAGAGGGAGAGAGAAAATCCCAGTGCAGGTTCTACACTGACAGCCCGGAGTCCAATGCAAGGCTCCGTCCCACAGTGTGAGATCATGAACTGAGCCGCAATGAAGCCAGTCGCTTAACCGACTGAGCCACATAAGTGCCCACCAGGAGACACATTTCCATGTTCTGATTCATTGTTCCCCTAATGCCTGTTTAGCCAATAGTTCTGTATCTCTGTCTTGCAGCCCTTATTTCCACTGGGCCAGAGCTATTGAGGTTGGATGGAACTTTCCAACTACAGCCATGAGCTGTGCTAGAAGCAGCCCAGCCCTCAGACTCTGTGAGGTGAACTCGGGTCACTCTCCCATTGAGAAATTCCCTTCCTTCCTGGTGAGTGACCCTCTAAGCTCTTGTCTCTTCCTACTTGTGAAACTCTAATGGCACTAAACCTCAAAAAGAAAGGGGATTTCCAATCTATTTCTTCTAGGAGACTCCATGACCCCTGGATATATTTAATGCTTCCTCCTCATGACCAGCTGAAACAATTTTGAAAGAGAAAAACAAAGTCAGATATCTGATTTGAAGCCTTAGTATAACCCTACATGGAGCACGGTAGTGTGGTCTGGCATAAAGATGGATACATTGATCAATAGAACCGAAATAGACTAACATCTACACGCAATTGGTTTCTGGTACACGTGCCGAGTTAATTCAATTAAGGAAAGGATAACCTTTTCAACAAATGGAGGTACAGGTACAGGAGGTACAGGACCTCCATTTGTGGGAAACAAAACTTGACCCTAACCTTACCATGCACGAAAGTTCATTCACAGTGGATCACAGACTGACACAGAAGAGCTAAAACTATAAAATTACAAAGTTTCTGAGAGAAAGCACAGGAGAACATCTTTGTGATATCCAGGTAGCCAAAATTTCTTGGCTAAGATACAAAAACCAAACCATAAAATTAAAAAGTTAATAAATTAGGCTTTGTAAAAGTGTTAAAACTTTACTCTTCAAAAGACCTAGTAAGAAAACGAAATAGTAATACTCAGACCAGAAGTAGATAGATAGATACATAGATGATGATGATAAATGATAGATAGATAGACAGATAGATAAATAGACAGATAGCTGAAAGACTTCTAAAAGGCACCTCTACTACTCCATAACTATAAAATAAACGTTCTAATAAAAACGAGCAAGATATTTAAACAGAAACATCACAGTAGATGTGTGAACGTGCAATAAACAAGTGAAGATGCTCACCAGGTTTAGTCACCAGGGAAATTACAGTTCATATCACAGTGGGGCACCCCTACACCTACTACGATAGTTAAAAAGGTTGACTTAGCAAGTATTGGCAATTACTTTAAAAAACAGATTGGCAGTTTATAGTTTCTAAAAGTTAGCCATAAATGTAAGAAACAAAACAAATGGACATGGGGGCGGGAGGGGGAAAGAGAAGCAATCTAAGAAACAGATTCTTAACTACAGAGAACAAACTGATGGTTACCAGAGGGGAGGGGTCGGGGGGACGGGTGAGATAAGGGATGGGGAAGAAGGCGGGCACCTGCTCTAATAAGCACCGTGTGTTGTATGGAAATGTTGAATCACTATATTGTACACCTGAAACCAATATTACACTGTATGATAACTAACTGGAATTTAAATAAGAACTTGGGGTAAAAAATAAATAATAAATAAGTTATGCGTCTACAGGTCATTTGGTCTTGCAATTCCACCCCTGAATATTTTCCCGAGAGGAGTGAAAACCTCTGCCTACACAATGATTTGGGCATGAATGCTCATAGCAGATTTATTCACAATAAGCAGTTGTATATATTCATACAATGGGATGGTCTGCCTCAATGGAAACGACTGATACATACAATATCAGTATGTATTTTTGAGTTGAACTTGGAAATCACTGTGCTGAGCGAAAGAAGCCAGGCATGACAAAGTAGGTATTATATAATTTCACTTGTACGGCATTCTGAAAAAAGGCAAATCTCTTCTACAGTGACAGGAAGCAGATCAGCGAGGGGTGCCTGGGACCAGGGTGGGCATGGCGGTTGACTGCAAAGGGGCCTGAGGGATATTTTGGGGGATGAGGACAATGGTGTACATCTTGACTGTGACATTTACACAAGCGTACATATTTGCTAAAACTCATCAAATCGTGCACTTAAAAAGGCAATTATATTTTCTTTCTTGTGCAGCTCTAAGTTGTCCCTATAGTTTCTAGGGACCCTTATTTACTGCTTGCAACTTGTTGTAAAAACTTTTAAAGCTCCATCACATCTGATATGCTGATATGACCCCTCTTTCAAGGAGCCTGTCCCTCTAGAGTAGCCTTCTATTTGCTCCTGTCTAGACTGGTCCTTTACCAGCCCAGATGCTCTGTGACTTCCCATGATTGCTTCCCTGGGTTGGACCCACTGTTTTATAAATCCCATGCCATCTTCATTTGGGGTTTGTTGCCTTTGGTTCTGAGTCTTGTAGAAAGTGTGAAGATTCCTGACTCTCTTGAGTTCTATGGAAAATTTAGGCATGTAAGGGAATCACTTATATTATGATAATACCTTTCACTTATAACTAATGCAAAGCAACTCTACAAAGTAGCTTTATATCCCCATTGTATAGAGAAGTAAACTGAGGTGAAAAGTAACTAAGCAACTTGCCCCAAGTCTCACATCTAGAAAGTGGTGGAGCGGAGATTTGCCCCCAGGACTTCCTAGCCCAAAGTCTGATGAGCTACCATTTCCTGACGTCTTACGACACATCAGACATTGTGCTGAGCTCTTTACATTATCATTACTGTACAGGATCCTCACCACATTCATCCAGAAGGTGTTGTCAAATATTGAAGGACTGTCACAAGAAATAAAGACTTAAACTTGCTAAAACAACTACAAAGAGCATAACTTGGATCAGTGAGACGTTATAAGGAGACAAATGTTGGTTCAAGATCAGGAGAGAATCTCGAACCATCTGAGCTGTCCCAGATTGAGTCACTTTGTCAGATAGTGAGCTCCCCGTCTCTGGAGATACACAAGAAGAATCTATCTGCCTAAAGAGATTGTAAAATCAACTTCAACTTCTTCATTTTGTAAGCTCATGACCGAAGGAGAATATCAGGAGGAACTCTCACCGTGGCCAGGCGCAGTGCTTGGCATACTGGATCTCGTGGGAAAATACAGCGTACGTATCCTTATTTATTCGACCAGTAAGGAAACTCAGCTCAGATAAATCAAATAATTCACCCAAGACCATACAGTGTGTGATTTTGAGTCCAAATCTGTCTGATTCCAAATCTCACAAACCTTAGGCTGGATGTGGGATTCCAGAGTCTTTAATCCTTTCAGGGCCAGGATTTCCTCCGAGACCCCTCCCACCTCCACAGATGTCTTGCAAAGATCCTATCTTTCTGGTTAACTGCTTCTACTGAGAACCCCTGGCTCATGACAGAAGGAAAGGGCTGGTAGAATTCCATGCAAAAGCAGAGACACACACCACTTCTGACAGCCTGTTCAGATTTATAATCGATGTATGCTAAAATGAAAAATAGATCACAAACCCTGGTGACTACCTTCCTAAAACAGGAACCTCAAAGTAAGATGAGTGTTTGCAGTTTGCAGTGATGTTATTGCCTAGGGAGAAGCATTATTTTTCACTGAACAGTTTTTGTGGTTGTTCAGTGAGCTCTTTTTTCTCCACCTCCCCACTTCTTTTTTTTTTTTTTTTATTTTTTTTTTTTTTTTTTTTGAGAGGGAGTGAAAGAGTGAGAACAGGAGAGGGGTAGAGAGAGAGAGAGGGAGAGAGAATCCCAAGCAGACTCTGCGCTGCCTGCACAGGGCCCCATGCGGGGCTCGATCTCACAAATCAACCGTGAGATCATGACCTGAGCCAAAATCAAGATTCAGATGCTTAACTGACTGAGCCACCCAGGTGGTGCCACCTCTCCCCTTCTTGACACAACCCCAAGCTGAACTTTATTCAAAATCCAATTAAAACCTAGTCTCCTGCCTGACATTTCTTGCTTTGGAACTCCTACAACGCTTGCATTAAAGCAAAAATCTTGAACTCCTCTCTGGTGACATTCTGTATCTTGCCTTCCTTGGTTTCCTTACAAAACCCTCTAGGCTCCTATGAGAAGATTCCAAACCTTGAGTCTGGTGCCATGTATTAATTAGGATCATCTCAATTACAAGTGATAGAAACCAACTCAATCTGCCTTAAGCAGAAAAGGAAATGTATTGGCTTAAATGTAACAGAAAAGTCCACGGGTACTCAGGTGTCAGACATGGCTCAATCCATAAGACTAAAACATTACACCAGAACTTGAAGTCTTTCTCCACTAAGGTGACCAGCAGCCTTAATTTTCTGGGGAATAAGGGCTTCCTGTGAAGGGGGACTTTGAGTGCTAAAGTCCCACGCAAACAGGTTGGGCACCTTATTCTCCACCTCCTGGTTCGATTTCCCTTTGTGCTAGTGCTGTCTTTAGCCAAATCCTCTGTGTGGTCTGGCACCTCAAGGTTTACAGTATCTCTACAACGAACAATTCTCCTGGAAAAGAACTCCTCTCTCTTTTTTAACATTTTTTAATGTTTATTTTTTTTTGAGAGATAGAGACAGTTCCAGCAGGGGAAGGGCAGAGAAAGAAAAGGAAGACACAGAATCCAAAGCAGGCTCCAGGCTCCAAGTTCTCAGCACAGAGCCCGACGCAGGGCTCAAACCTACAAACAGTGAGATTATGACCTGAGTTGAAGTCGGACACCCAACTGACTGCTCCACCCAGGCACCCCAAGAATTTCTCTTTTCCAATGGTTTAATCAAAATCTGAGAATTGTGTCTTGGTGCCCTGGCCTGGATCACAGGACAATCCCTGAGCCAATTCCCATGACCCAGTGACATATGAGACACAATTTGACCAGGCATGGGACACATGCCCACCTCTAGGGCTATTTTAGAGTCAGCAGGACCAAAATGAATAGACTTGGGAATGAAAGAGATGGGTCCTCAGAAGGAAATCCAGTTTCTGCTACTGGAGGAAAAGGGACATGTGAGCAAGTGAAACAATGTCCACTACAAGAGTAACATGGCAGAAAGAGCACAGGGCACAGTATTGTACAGACCTGAGTTCAAATCCCAAGTCTGTCGTTTCCAAAGTGACCCTGCTGAGGTGCCCAGAGGTCACAAGCAGTTCTTCCAGCCAATGTGAAGATGTAAAGCGCAAGATGTTGGGGTGCCTGGCTGGCTCAGTCTGTGGGGCATGCAACTCTTGATCACAGGGCTGGAAGTTCGAGCCCCACCTTGGGTGTAGAGATTACTCAAAAATAAAATCTTAAAAGAAAAAAGCGCAAAGTGCTGAAGAGAACCAGCAAGGAGCAGATGCTTGCTCAATATTCTGCTCGCCACATTTGCCTGGAAATAAACAGCTTTAACCAAGCACCCCCAGTGGCAGAAACCAAGGGTATCTTTCATAATATGTAATTGAATAGGAAATGGTTTCTGTCATAAAGCAAGTGTGATTCTGGAGTTATTCTGAAAGCATCAGCATTCAACACTTCTACTTGCCCTGAGATCCTGGAGCAACAAATGCATAATCTCACTCAAAAAAAAAAAAAAAAAAAAAAAAAAAGAAAGTGGTCTAAATACATGAGATAGGATATGAGAACATCGATGTCGATGAGGAGTATCTTACTTCCCTCAGAATGCTTAATGACCAGTCCTCTAAAGATACTAAACTGACGACTCCTCGACACAAGATCTTCAAGCTCAAAGTCTGAGAAAGGCAAGTGCCCCATGAAAACCTGGCAAGGGTATTTGTAAATGATGGAGAGTAACCATTCACTTCTTTCTGTAATCCATTTTGTACTTGAAATTTAAGTTATTGTTGAGGGGAAAGGTATAAGAAACGCTCCATCTATCAGATCAGAGTCTTTTTTCAAGAACATTTGGACATTATCTGATCTACCTTCTACTTTACTGTTAGCGACATGACGTAGTTCAAATGCACCAGGATGATCTGCTTCCCATGGATCCTTCATAGTGCTGTTTTCTCCACCTCAATTGTTCATGGACCCCCTCCCCCTAGGCCTTCAACATATTCTGCTCCTTTGCCATTCAGCCTGAGAATGTTTCCTGGACACCTCCTGCCCCGGGTTGGATGAGGTGGCCTGTCCCGGTGCACTCAAAATCACAATGGACAGCAATCATCGATTTTCTAGTTGCCTCAGCCAATCCTACCCACCACTCTCTCACCCTGAGCTCCTTAGGGGCAGACACAATGTATGACCCATTGATGAGTCCCCCGAATGTAACATAGGGCTTGGAACACACCAAGAATCAGTCATAGCTTATTGTCAGAAAGACCAATCTGACTGGATCCATTTTGTAAGTACTGTGTGGCAAGCCTCAGTATTTCCAACTTACAAGACAAGTCTGGCCCAAGTGTAAGGAAGTGACTGAGCCCAGCCACAAAGATAGGATGTGGCGTTTTATGTGTATCTAACACGTACTGCCTCTATGTGCTTGGCCGAGGGTACAGAACACATTTGCCCTGTTCACATAGACAGGTGGACAATTTAAGAAGCACCCATAGTCAACGATAAGAAGGGGGACTTCGGAAAGGGGCAGGAAAAAGTTCAGAGAAGCACTGATTCCTTCTGCCCCACAGTGTTTTAACAGACAACAGAGAGAGGAGGTAGTCCCGGTGGAGGGAATCGCATGATCAGAGGGCTGGAGGCAGGAAAGTGGCATTGATTAGGCATGTTTGTGCCCAAACCCCGGCTCTCCCACTGGCCATCGGAGGGGCTGACGGGCGTGTAGGGATGTGAGTGTGACAGAGCTGAAGGACTGTATGGGACATGCTGTGCCCGGAGGTTAGTGTGGAAAATGTGAAGGTCAGGATAGCTAGTCTTCTGGCGGAAGTGAGGGGCAGAGAGGCAGCTTTGAGCTCATAGGAGAGGTCCGAGGCACCTCAGTCCCGTCTCTGGCCTGCTCTGGGAATGTGGGCCATTTCCTTTGTTCCCCACACTGCCACACCATCCGTTCCGATGGTAGATTGAGGTGGATTCCAACGGGAGCCCCACCAGGCATGGGGAAAAGCATTCAGCATGTCCGAGCTCAATTTCTCTAGCCGTGGACTGGGGCTGAAAACATCTACCTGGGAATGTAATTAAAAGGATTAGAAACCCTGTTCATAAAGCGCTGAGCAGTGGGCCAGCAGAGCCGCGGGCGGACACCCCCTCTACAAAATAATTATTCACCAGCCAGGAGCATGCTAGCAGCTAGTGTGAGGGCCATATGGGCGAGTCAAAGTAAATTAATTAAACTGAGTATAAATTGAATCCCTTCCAGTTTGTCCTCAGTAGTAATAAATATTCATACTTTGGTAGAATCTTATCTTTTTCAAAGTACCTGTCTCAATTTATCTGAACGACAAAGGAACAAAGTAGCTTTTTGCTGGGATTTTCAGTACCAATTTTTAAATGTGTGTTTATTTATTTAATTTTAATGTTTATTTATTTATTTATTTATTTTAAATGTTTTATTTATTTCTAGGAGAGAGAGAGAGAGAAAGCGTGAACAGGGGAGGGTCAGAGAGAGGGAGTCACAGACTGAAACAGGCCCCAGGCTCTGAGCTGGCAGTCAGCACAGAGCCCGACGCGGGGCTCAAACCCACGAACCGTGAGATCATGACCTAAGCGAAAGTCGGATGCTTAACCAACTAAGCCACCCAGGCGCCCCAATGTTTATTTATTTTTGAGAGACAGTGTGAGCAGGGGAGGGGCAGAGAGAGAGGGAGGCACAGAATCCGAAGCAGGTTCCAGGCTCTCGGCTGTCAGCACAGAGCCCGATGCGGGGGCCCAAACTCATGAACTGCGAAGTCATGACCTGAGCTGAAGTCAGACACTCAACCCACTGAGCCACCCAGGTGCCCCTATTTATTTATTTTGGAGAGAGAGAGAGACAGAGAGACAGAGAGAACAAGCAGGAGAGGGGCAGAGAGAGAGAGGGAGACACAGAATCTGAAGGAGGCTCCAGGCTCTGAGCTGTCAGCACAGAGCCCCATGTGGGGTTCAAACTCACGAGCCATGAGATCATGACCTGAAGCAAAGTCAGACGTTTAACCAACTGAGCCACCCAAGTGCCCCTCAGAACCAATTTTTAAATAATTTTAAGACACCCAGCAGTTCTCCAGAAGGGTTCTATTCCTACTATGAGGACTATTCCTACTATGCACAACAATAACCGTCTCCTACATTTCCAGACCTGACTTTTAAGATCCTCTTATCTTTGCACATGCTGTTCCTTCTGTTTGGAATTTCTTTTCCCATCTACTCATCATTACCCCTCTCCCCAACCACACAGTGAACAGAATTAAATAGTCCTAGGTAGGACGCCAGCTCCACTCCATGCTCACTATGGAACATTGCACAGATTTCCAGGCCTCTTCTGTCTGTTTCCCCATCTGTAAAATGGCAATAATCATGGTGCTTGTCTCCCACTATTCTTGGCTGTATTACCTCTTCCTTTCACACGCAACCAGAAGACTTCACTCACTGTCCTTTCCCACCTGCTCAGATCAAGGGCCATTTGCCCTTTTTAGCACTCCTAGGACCCTCAGCCTCACCTCTGGGGTGGTGTGAATCACAGCACCCACCAATCCACTTCCAAGAATTTAGCTTAAGGATCTGTAATCTGAAATGAACTCAGAGTTTATACTCAAAGATGTTCATTGCAGCACTGTTCATATTAATAACATTTGCAGATAACCTAAGTGTAAGTGGGGTAGGCCACTTAGTGCTGTAGGCCTAGTCAGTGACTAGGGCAAGGATTAGTGGGCTGTCACTAAGGCCTGGATCATGTCTGAGTCGTCTCTAACATCAGTACCTCAAAAAGAGCCTTGAATGAAGTAGCTACTCAGTAGATGTTCCCAGTCATGCATTCAACAAAGGTTCACTGGGCACCTGAGATGAGAAGACACTGTGCCACATGTTTCATGTGCATTATCTTATTTAATCTCCCCAGTACCCCTCTGGAAGTTACTGTTTTTGACCCCAATTTAAAAATAAAGTAACAGACTTTAAGAGGTGAAGGCAAACCCAGGTCTGCCGGTCTTGACTGCAAGCACTAACCGCTGTTCCACAGTTCTTGATGAATGAATGAATGAATGAATGAATGCCCCTGATGACTGTTTGTCTATGTACAAGATAAATGCAAATATGATATCCGTGGATGGAAATCTCTTAATGCTACTTTAAAAGGTCAGAGTCTAGAAATATTATTAACTCAATTTTATAAATAAATAAAGTTGAGTGACTTACCCAAGCCACACCGCCAATGAGGGACTGAGTTCTAACAAGAATCAGGTCTCCTGGTTCCTTATCCCCATCCCTGTCCACTGTCCTGGTCTCAGTTGAAATCCAATGGCTGCAATTCACTTAAAAAGACATTAAGGCCAGTCTTAGAAGAAAACATGGACCAAGAAGAACAGCATGCTGTTGTCTACAAAGATATCTTTGTGGAAGATCTTGGTCAATGAGAAGTCCATTGCCAAGTTTTTCTCCTATGGTATTATCAGAAAGAATGAGCAATTCAGTGCCACCCAAGACTGAGCAATTACCATGTTTAATCCACTCCAAACCTTTCCCATGGTCTGTGAAATACGAAACATGACCTCACTCATTGCTACTCTTACTCCAGCTTTGTAGATATGCCCACCTGATTGCCCAGACATTGCAATATTTTCTACCTCAGTTGCCTGATCTCGTGTTTCTGAAAATAATTTCTAGAAACGTCTCCTTCATGAGAGTGAGGGTCCAAAGTGTTTTCCACCACTTCTAGAAAGGAAAAGCCAAGTTGAGAGTAAAGTGAGCTAGGACCATTTCAGTAATAATAGTGATAAAAGGACAAGGTAAATAGTTCAAGGGCCATATTTTCCCAATTCCTTCAGAAATTGTTCCATTCTCCTCTCTACTCGGAGGTGTATAACTGCAGCTTACAATAGAAGAAAACCTTTAAAATGGAGAATCTCAAATGGATGTTGACTCAAAGTGACTATTTAACAGTGCTATTCAGGAAGGAAAATAAAGATGAGGTTGCCATGGGAACCTCTGTAACACCTGGCATAGCACCTCTGACTCACACAGCTGCATCTTAAAGGAATATAGACATCAACTGATGCTTTTATTCAATCCCTGGGGCCAACTGTGACTACCTGATATTCAGTGAGGAGACATTTACTGATACGCATTTATGTTTTAATAAGGGAGACATTATGAGAGCAATGTAGTCTCCCCAAGTTCAGATGCATTTTTATTTTAAATGTTCACTGTCTCCCAATTTGTGAAAGTCTATTTCTTCCTCCACAATTATTTCTGCTTCTGGTGTAACACAGGAGAGATCTGTCCCCCTTATTCAATCTTTGCGGCTTGCACAAAAATTAGTATGAGAAACAGGCAACAAGTTTAAATATATGGCAGGTCAAGTTTGTCAGGATGAACTGCAGAGGCACCAGAAAGGACCCCATACTGGAAGTCACAAATCTGGGTATAACTCCTGGCTTCACTGTTAGCTGGTCACTTATCTCTCCTTTCTGACTTTCAGTATCTCATCAATTACATCTATTACCTAAGGAAATACCTACATCACCAGGTGAATGTGGAAATTCCATTAGATCATTGGAGGAGGAAAGTCTTTGCAAAGTGCAGGAAGAAAGAGAAATGCCATTTATTGAGTGCCTATTATGTGCTAGGCACACAGAAGCAACTTACTATTTTTTAAGTGTAAAGTTCAAAGCAAACATGAAGCAGAGATGTATACAGAGACCTATACAGCCTCTAGAGCAGGTAACACAAGACCTTGAATATCAAACTAAAGAGTGTGTATTTCATGATGCAAGTAACTGAAAACCACTGACAGGTTTTGAGTAGCATAGTTACACGATCAAAACTGGGTCTTAAAAGGGTCCCTTAGGATAATGAGGAGGTAGATGGAGACAAGGGACTGGATAAAGAACAGCAGGGAGGCTATTACAGTAATCCAAGAGAGAGATAATTAGACCTGATAAAGGACAGCAGAAGTGAAGGTATCTTTAATGATATACCTCGAAGAGCAAGATCGGGCGATGTGGTCTGGATGATGGTTCAATAGATGAATTAATATATTTACTCAAATAGTGGCTGCTATGGGTCGAATTGTGCAAACCCCCCCCCCTCAAAAAATATACATTGAATTTCTAACCCCAGGAACCTATAGATAGCTATTACCTTATTTAGAAGTTGAGTCTTTGCAAAAGTAATCAGTTAAAATAAGGTCATACTGAATTAGGGTGTAACCTAATCCAATGACTGGTGTCCCTGGACAAAGAGGAAAATTTGGACACAGAGACACACAAGGAAAATGCCATGTGATGACACAGGTAGAGATTAGAGTGAAGCATCTACAAGCCAAGGAACACCAAGATTGTCAACAACCCCCAGAAGCTAGGAGAGACGAAAGGGAAAATCATCTCCTGGGGCCTTTAGAGGGAGCATGGCTTTGCCAACACCTTGATTTTGGACTTCTAACCTCCAGAACTGTGAGACAATAAATTTGTTGTTTTAAGTGGCCAAGTTTGTGGTACTTTGTTTCAGCAGCCCCAAGAAACTAATAAATTCACACACAGAGAAAAAGAATTCAGTCAACATTTGCTAGCAGTTCCAATGATGGTATAATTATGAAGAAATGCCCCACATCGCTTGTATTGAGGTGCTCCATCCAGGTTCCCCCTTCAGGATGAAGGCACTCATTGCCCCCAGGGAAGGATGGTACTGAGGGCTGAGAGATGTGTCCCTCTCCAGGAATCTTTCTCCACTGAAAAGAGCCACTTGACCTGGTATCTTGTCTTCTACCTTAACGTGGCCATATCTAACTACTGGTTGATGTAGAGACCTGAAGACCCCTTACCTCAATCGAGGACATCTCTGCAGGGCCACCCCAGACCTCTAGCTCCCCATGGGAGCACCTCCTAAGCTCCCACTCTTGTAACTGCATTTCTTCCCATCTCCCCTCTCAGCCCAACTCAGCTTCTCTTACTTCCTTGCAGATTTGCTCCTTCCTTGCATTACCCAACATAACTCTTGCACACAAACTACTATCTTACAGTCTTCCTTCAGGGCTCTGAACTTAAGGTAGCCCAAAAAATTATTTCCAGCCCCACAAATGGAATGTTGGCTTTTAGCCAGAGTCTCAGGTTCACATCCGTAAGAACCTGTAGAGCACAATAAAATAAAACCAAGGTGCATGAATTAAAGAAAAGCTCCCTCCACAAAAGGCAAATTTCCATCAAATTTCAAAAATAAAAATTCCGATGTGAAAATACTTCTAGTTCCACCTGAATTCAGAGAATATTCAAAGATACATGCTATATTCCAGTGACGGGCACAAAATAATCTTGTAGACCATCATATTTTATATCCCCCCATCCCTAAGTCACCATCATGAACAAATGTCATAATAATCCATTAGAGACCAATGGAAAGATTGTGATCTGGGCCATCATGAGGAGGCTGAAGGAACTAGAAATTATAATGATAATGAAAATCAGTCTAGTGAGGATGAAAATAGGAAAAGGTTTATTAAAGTTGCAAGGAAAAATAGAATGTGAACCACGGAAAGGACAAGAAGCAGAAAGATATGAGGAAATGTACTCATTCTGTTCATTTGTACTAAGTCACCAAATCTCTTTTTCAACAGGAATTTGATTTTAGGGACAAGAGGCCAACGATAAGGAGACTAGTTGAAGTGAGGACATGGCTTTTTAATTTTAAGGAGTCCAAATACCTTCAGGCACGTTGAACCCAAATCAGCTGTAACTTCTATATGCAAAACTATAATTGTCAAAACTGTTTATCAAGGGCTTCATATGTCAGAGACTATGCTGAACATTTGCCCTGAATTCACTCACTTTATTTCTAAGAGAAAGCTATAATTGGGGTTCTAGTCATTAGCTCTCATTTTAGAGTTGATCGGCGAAGCAGAGGAAGATGAAGTAACTTGCCAGGGTCTTACTCCTTACCCTCTTGGCATTGAAGCCTGGGGCAGCCCGGGTCCTGGGCTCCTTCTCTTCACTCCCACATTCTTCCCAGTCTGAAATCTCTCCCATGAATTCTTCCTTTCCTCTGCACTGTTTTTTTACTCCCCACCCCACCCCACCCCCCGTCTTGCCTCTGTTCACTTACTGGTCTTCCTTTCTCTGTTTTCTCTCTGTCTTTCCAATCCATCTTGGAGTTTGAGAAAGCCCCTTTCTTCGCCAACTAAGTCAAGAACCCATTAATTGAGAAATAGGTTCGGGGCACCTGGGTGGCTTAGTCGGTTAAGCGTCCGACTTTCGCTTAGGTCATGATCCCGTGGTTCGTGGGTTCGGGCCCCGCATCGGGCTCTGTGCTGACTGCCAGCTCAGAGCCTGGAGCCTGTTTCAGAGTCTGTGACTCCCTCTCTCTCTGACCCTCCCCTGCTCTCTCTCTCTCTCCTAGAAATAAATAAAGCATTAAAAAAAAGAGAGAAATAGGTTCAAAAGCCAGATGGTGATTAAAACATCAGCTTTGTTCCTTTTCATGATAGCTAGGCTGGAGGACAGGGCTTCGACGTGGGGCTGCACGGGCTGTTAACAATCCCCTGAATTGCATGGAACCTCAAAAATGCAGGGTAAGTGATAGGAAGGCAGCCTTTTCCACTAGGCTCACCAAAAAGCAGAGGGCAGATAAATACTGTGACTTTTATGCACACAGACAGATCTAAAAAGCAGAAAAAGAGGAAAAGGATCTACAGGGCAAAGAAATAAGTGTCCTTCTCCACCCCCATTCCATGTAACTGCCGTTCTAACTATGGCTCTCCCACTTACAAATCTTGGCCAGTTCCCCTATTCCTTCAAGATCAAATCCAAGCTCCCTAAGGAGACATTTAAGGTCCTTCCTCCCTGTGATGGCCATTAAAGTTATTCACCCATGCTTCCAGTTCCTCTCTTCTTCTACCTATGGAAGGATTATACTTTCCCACTGTCTTCAAATTATTCATGGCCATGTGGGTGGCTTTGGCCAATGAAAGGTGAATGGAAGTGTCACAGAAACCCATAAAATTCAGTCCATTCATCACTTTCCTGTCCCCTTACCACCGTGAATGATGATGATGCAAGTGGTAGAGGGTCCATCACTTTCAGGACAACATAGAGAAGACCTTCCCCTTTGCCACTGGCCCATGATTGACCTTTAGCACAAGTGAGATATAGACGTGTGTTGTGTTTGGCTGCTGAGATGTGAAGACTATTTGTTACTGCAACACGACCTAACCCACTCTGACCCATGATTGGCCTCTCAATCACTTTTCCACATGATATTTCTGCCCACACAATGTGGCTGCTCAGCTCCATGCTTCTGCTCATGCTGATCACTCTTGGTCTTTATTCACATGTCCTCCACCATCCAACCAACCTCGAATAATACCTCCTCCAAACCCTGATCAAGTGTCACCTCTTCCGTGAATACTTTTCTGTCTCCTGGAGGCATGGTAAATGCCCCCTCCCTTGAGCAGAGCTCAGAAGACCTTTCATGAATGACTGGGGGTGAGAGTGCAGTGTGTGGCCAGACATGACTTGTCTGCTACCTTTTGCTATGTTAAGGACCCTCCGACTGTGTAGAGCCCAAGGCCCTTTCTCTTTCATTCTCAATTATGTCACTTCTCCCTGTAGAGTAAGCAGAAGCGTGTTAAGCATGTACCTCTGTGCTGTAGGATGCCAGATTTGGTTTTAGCCTAAAGGAGGCACTTGGAGTTTTCCTCCAGGCATTCGGTGAACGTGCCAAGCATCTTGCTTTAGGAGCTCAGGGAGGAGCTGTAGAGTCAGCAGCAGAACGGAGAAGGGGAGGCACATGGTACAGCATATGGCCGCAGTGGCACCTTGCCAGGGGGATTGGCCATGGGAATAATTTGGAGAGCAAATTACACTCCTGCAGAGGACTGGGGAGGAGGAGACAAGACAAGCCTGGAGAGTTGTGCCAAAACCATGGTAGTTTGTGCCAAAACTAAGGATGGATAGCCTTTGGTCTAGAGCAGGAGTTCTCAACCCTGAGCGCACAGCAGAATTATTTGGAGAACTCCAAAACCTGCCAATGCCCAGGCAATATCCCTATCCCAGACTGTGAGATCCGAACCTCTGGGGGCGGGGCCCGGGCATCAGCATTTTTTCAGAATTCCTTATGTGATTTGTGCACGGCCAGAGCTGACAGCCGCCACTCTCGAGCACAGCCTTTGCCCGGTCTCAGAACACCCCAGGAGGCTGATAGCAAATGTGGCATGGGTGTTTTTCTGCTGCAGTTCTCACATCCTTAGCAATACCTCTGTTCTATCAAACTGGGATTTTAAAACATCAGGAAGAGATGTGTTAGCATTGCTGGGTGCCCTCCACATGCAGGACTTTGATGGCGCGTACCTTACGTGCATTGTTTTCCTTGAATCGCTACATTAACCCCACGAATGTTCATCCTAGCTCAGGTATGAGAAGACTGATTTTTAAAGAAGTGGAATCACATTCAGATAGCTCACAACCAGCAGTCGAGATTCAGGAAAAGAGCCCTTTTTCCTCTACCCCGGTGGCTTCCAAACGATGATGATGTTTGAGGTCCTGCACAAGTCTGACTCAAACATTATTCTTTTTTTTTTTAATGTTTTATTTATTTCTAGGAGAGAGAGAGAGAGAGAGAGAGAGACACCATGAGTAGGGGAGGGTCAGAGAGAGAGGGAGTCACAGACTGAAACAGGCTCCAGTCTCTGAGCTGGCAGTCAGCACAGAGCCCGACGCGGGGCTCGAACCCACGAACCGCGAGATCATGACCTAAGCGAAAGTCGGACGCTTAACCGACTAAGCCACCCAGGCGCCCCTCAAACATTATTCTTAAATGTACATTTATAATTTTCAAAACCATAACAAAGAAGAGGACACACCCGATTGCCCCATCCACGAAACTGTAGCACACTGAAGCCCTCCAGTGCTTTGCTGTGCCCTTCCAGTTGACTCATGTTGCTGCAGACCCCCAGGGAAGGATTCTTCTGCCACGTCTGTATTTACCATGAAATACCTGGAAAATGGGTTCAGTGATTGATTAGAATGATTAAACGTGCTCCTTTTGAAAAAATCAGGCGTGGCTTGGACATGTTTACACTCACATAAAATTGTTCAAGTGAATATATTAGGGCAAATCCGCACCTGGCATCCTTGGGTAAGTGCTGAATAGATGCACTCAGTGCAAGTGTCATCGGGGTGTCTCATCAAGGTGCCATCACCTGTTCATCAAGCGGTCAAGCCAGATGTGTGACCTCCGATGAAGGTTCACATGGCACAATGCATCCACGTCCTTCTAGAGGTCACAGTGGGATTTGCCACAAGTTTGGGGGTCTCCCCTCCCATTGTGATTAATTTCTGTCACACAGGTCACAAGGTTACCATGTTTCCCACTGCACACAGAGTGTCCACAATGAAACTGAAACTCAAAGCTGCAGCCCCAAAGACAAGGAGTTGGGCAACTTTGACACTCATAGGATGGTCATTATTTTAACAATTAAATCCTGCTATAAAATACTAAACAATGTGGGTTCTGGGTTGACCCAAATATCTATGCATTGACTCCTTTCAGATTGTATACTTGCAGTTCAGAAATGCCAATTTGGGGGCGCCTGGGTGCTTCTGTCGGTTGAGCATCTGAGTCTTGATTCGGCTCAGGTCATGATCTCACGGTTCGTGAGTTCGAGCCCAGCATCAGGCTCTGCACTGACAGCTCAGAGCCTGCTTGGGATTCTGTCTCCCTCTCTCTGCTGCTCTCCCACTTGCTCTCAGTCTCTCTCTCAAAAGAAATAAAAATAAAAACCTTAAAAACGACATTAAAAATAAAGAAATGCCAAATGCTGTTGGCTATTTAATGTCAAAATAGCACAGTACTGCATTTCTAAGACCCTTGATCAGCTTAACTTGACAAATAGCCTGAGATGACTCAGTGAGCTGGTAAAAACAAACCTGCACAGGTAGCGGCAGCAGCGGTGAAGTCGGGAACGTGGAGACCTCGGCCCAAGGAGCCTGGGGCCAGAGCCTCCCAAGCAAGCACAGGCCAGCTGGGCCCCAGTAGGGCGCCTGCAGCCCTGGGTAAGGAGGCCCCCTCACAGCCCCCACCATGCCCCCCAGGCGGGTTAAGGCTCTGCAAGCACAGCACATGTTGGGCCCGGGCTGCAGGCGCAGTAAGGGGCCCACAGATTCACGCTGCCCTTCTCTCTCACCTCTGAAGCAGAATATGAAGATGTAGTTGGATATTTAATGGCATCACCATAGATGACAAGTGGCTGATATTACAGAGGCATTTCATGGACGAGAACTACCAGAACTTTGAGAACACAGAAGAGAATCAACTTGCCCACTGACTCTTAAGGAATACATTTCTTGAGTAGAAAGCAGATTAAAGAGTGGCTGGAGCAAGTGCCTAAACATGGCAGCCTTCACAGCGACCTGTGGCGCCATGAAGTTGACGTGGCTGGGGACATACTCAATGCACTGCTCACGTCAACTGACTTTCAGGCTTTGAAAGGCATGCTTCTGGATGACAGGACAGAAGAAGGCCAGGGACAAGACTTCAGCAGTGCCTCAGTGGTGACTCTGTGCAAATCCTCTCCCATGAAAAATCTGTGGCCCCTACTCCCCTCTGCGGGCAATTGTATCCTGGTGGACATCACTCACCCGAGAGGCCGTGAGAGGTTTCGGTGACTGATGACAGCAGAAAGTTTCTGGAAAGACTGACTGTCTGCAGTTCTTCATTAACATTAACTGTTGATGGGGTGAAAAGGAAAATCCCTGCCGCTGAAGCACCCTGTATTCAATACTCCCCCCCAAGGTAGAACCCCCTCTTAGCTACTTCTAAGTCAGACTTCTGGGGCAAGCTGATGTTGAGCATTCCACCAGCGGGCCCCCTTCCAGGGGCATCCACATCGCTACATCACAAATGTGTCATCACAAACCTGCCTTTTCCTAAAGATTACAGCAGGCGGGGCTCCCATTTTCCCCACACCCCCGGCCCTTCCACTTGGGTCAGACTTGCAGCACTTCGGACCAAGTGGCCCAGAGCTGGGTGAAGACAGTATGGGAGTGATGATCTGGGGTGTAACTCAGACCAGCTGCCCCCCTCTTGAGATTCTGAAGCCCCCACGATCACAGCCAGTCTTAGACTTTGAGAATCAACTGAGAGAGCCGCCCTTTACTGACAGGCCTGTGTGAAATCAACCCCAATGCTGTATATGCCCTTCTCTTCCTGCATCCCTTGTCCATCCTGAGTTAGTGTCCGGTGCTTAGAAGCCTCTCTTAAGCATCACTTTTCAAAAAAAAATACTTTTAGAGATGAATATTCTGGTTAAGCTCACAGATCTAACTTTGGAAATTTTCTGATTGCCACCCTCCCTAAGGATCCAAGTATTATCTACTGTATACTTTTTAGTTGTTAGTGTTATGAAGGCAAAAATGCTTTCTGCACTGGCCTCCCTGTCATACTGGCACCAGCGTGCAGTGAGCTGGGAGCGGGACTAAAAGTCCCCCTGACATATCGCGTGTTGGGTGCATGTGTGGAGGTTTGCTCAACATCCATTCTGCCTAACTGAGCTGGATGGTTTTCTGTTGGGGTGGGGGTGCATTTGGTTTAAGAAAAAAAAACACACGCAAAAAAAACAAAGATGACTTCAATCACTTCTTCCTTTCAAAATCTCCTCTGCCAAGTGGGTGGGTGTTGCATGGGCCTAGCGTATGAGTAGGGGCAGTCGGCTTCCTGGCCATCTGTCTGGCTTTACTTTAGTACAATGTTGCATAGAACAGGCCTCCTGAAAACATGTATGTCACATCTCTAAAAAAAAAAAAAAAGGAAAAACGTCAGAGCTAAAAAAAAACAAAAAGACTGCCATTTGTAGCAAATTCTCCCTCTGAACTGAAACTTTCTCAACACTGAACAACTCAAGTATGGAACAAACTACAGCATTAGACGGTGTGCTGAGGCTGATACATGTTGGCCATTCATAAGCCTCGGTTTCAAATTGTAAATTCGCTGAATGTTCCTTGCTCCCCTGATTGCCTGACTTTGGCATAAGCAATTGCTCTCATTTGAAATAGTGAGATAAATTTGAGCGAACAAAGTACTCCCTGTGTGTTTTAGACTGAGCATTTTCTCCATATCAGTTCCCATTTTCACTAAAGAGTGTTGAAATTTTAAATTTCACTACGCTGTATTGGGTTGTTTGCCCCCTCAAAAATACGAACTACTGAGAATTGACACTACACTAAGGAAATAAAAAGGAATAATTTATGAAGCAGTTTGATCATGAATGGGCATCCGTGGGTCCGTGTGTGCATGGGTGTTTGTGCATGCGTGTGTGTGTGCGCGCGTGCACTTGGATTCACATGTATCCATTCATATGCACATGTGCATTGCATATGCTCCCCAGATTGTAAATACCGCTTCTATATAACCAAACGCTTTACAACGGGATGTTGCTAAAGTGAAGCTCATCGGAGGGAAGAACGTGGCTGCTGCCAAAGCTCTCATCCTTACCTCTTTCCTTTGCCCATTTCTGACATCCTCTGAGTCACTTCTGCATGCCCTCTAGTCCCTGCCCCCAAAATGCAACCACCAAATCCACCCTGTGAACCCAGAGCTAAGGACTGGGTCTATTCCATGTGGCCGGCCATGCTTTTACCCAGTCAGGTGAAGAACATCTCAAATTCTGGCCCGGCCACTTATTCACAGGATGTCCTCAACAAATCACTTCAGATTTGCTCAGCTCAAGTCAGAGGGAAATGGAGAGAATCCCCTAAAATGGGAGAGAAGGATCTCTACTTTGCAAGATTATCGTGCCCATTGAATGAGTTTTGGAGGCAGTGTGCTAGAATATAGAATTGCCTAATAACAGTGATCTATTCAAAAGTGTGTTGAAATTTTTTTCCATCTCAGCCTTTTTTTTTTGCAAGCTTTGCCAAATCTGGTGGGGTATTTTGCATCCCCTTCAAAGTTTCCACTTTCTATCTTAAAAGGCAACTGAAAATATTCCATGATTGCTTACTAAAAGTTTTTTAATTTCTTTCTTGACAGATAGCATTACCTAATGTCAGTTCCTGATACAATATAGAGAGCACATAGTATTTTTCCACCTAAAAGAGTAAATTGGAGGGAGTTTTCAGCCTTTGAACATGCATTCTCCCTCTTATACTTTTCAATAAATCCTTTAAAGTGACCATATTAGGGGCACCTGGGTGGCTGAGTCTGTTAAGGATCCTACTTCATCTCAGGTCATGATCTTCCAATTAGTGGGTTGGAGCCTCACATTGAGCTCTGTGCTGATAGTACACAGACTGCTTCATATCCCCTGTCTCCCTCTTTCTCTGCCCTTCCCCGTCTCTCTCTCTCTCTCTGAAAAATAAACCTTTAAAAAATTAAAATGACCATTTTATTTTTCCTTTTCTTTTCATGTTCTTACCTTCCAACTTGAACACACGCTTACACAAGTTACTAGTTCCATCTCAGGCCAGGAGATGGAAATTCAAGGGAAAAGTGTGGATTTAGAGTCAGAGGTCCACTTTGCCACCGATTTGCTGTGTCACATGAGCAAGTCACCTAGCTCAGCAAGATGAGTACATGGCCCCTCCCTCCCAGGGGCGGCCTGAAGAGCCAACGGCATTCTGGAAGAGAAATGAAATTTGGGAACTGTAATGTTCTGAATGTGTGCTCCTCTGCACTCACCCATCTCTCTGGGAGGCCAGAGTAGTAGGCAGAGGAACACAGGGTTTTGCTCAGAAGCATAAGGCAGGAAATGCAGGGCCTGTGCCCCCATGGGTATTTATAGACCTGTCTTTAAGGACAGAGCATTGGCAGACAACGCAGTCTGACATCACAGCCAACACCTCTCCACGCTGCAGATCTTCGTGCAGAAGCAGGTTCCGCGGCCGCCAGTTAGGAGGGAGACCCAGTGGTTGCCACATGAGAATATCATTCCCCAAGCTTCCTGAGCCCCGGCTCTCCGGACTGGCCCGTCAGGGAGCTGCCCAGAGGGAAAAGACACCGGCACTCAGTAATTTCACTCCCTACTTGTGGACTACTTCTGTGTGCCAGGCACCCTTCCGGGTACTGGGGTCTCAGCAGAGAATAAAGGAAACAGGCTCTTGCTCTCATGAAGCTTTCAGACAGGGACACAGATGGTAAAAGAGGGAAATACTTTAAAGATAAGTTTAGAAATTGGAAAATGCTATGAAGAAAATCAAGTGGGGTACTAAGATCCAAAGGGACGGACTGTTATTTAGAGGCGATGAGATGGGAAGGATGAGCAGGGATGGGCTCCCTTGGAAGGCGAGAATGAGTATGGAAATGAGCAAGTGATACTACTTAGTTTGGCTAGAAGACTAGATGTAGGCAAGGAATCCACCCTTTCTAAGCACCTACTATGCGTCAGGCATGGTGCTGTGTGACTACATTTCCACTTACTTAATCTTCACAAGCCACCGTGGCAGTAACTATGCTGACGCTGGTCACCAACACCACAGGCAGCGGATGGCACATGAGTACCCTGATAAACATGCAATGAATGAAAGCATGGATGAATGAGAGGGAATTTATCAATCTCATTTTTAGACAGTATTTTATTTTTTTAAATATTTATTTATGTCTTTTTGAGAGAGAGAGAGAGAGCAAGCAAGGGGCAGAGAGAGGGAGAGAGAGAGAGAGAGAGAGAATCCCAAGCAGATTCCACACTATCAGTATGGAGCCTGATATGGACCTCCATCCCATGAACCATGAAATCATGACTTGAGCTGAAATCAAGAGTCAGACGTTTAACTGACTGAGCCATCTAGGCACCCCCCGATCCCATTTTTTAACTAAGGAAACCAAGCCTCTGAGAGGTTGTTTCCAGAGATCACAGAGCTACAGCTGGCAGAGTTGATCCTGGACCTGTTTCCAAAATGTCTGATTTTTAAATTTGACTTTTTAAAATTAGAATTCATAAACTAATATTTTGCTTGGGACTATTTACATTTATGTTTATAGAGTGAGACCAGCCAGCCTGCAGTTTTCTCTTCTCAACCTACTTTCTTTCCATTTGACATCAAGGTCATCCCAGCCTTGTAAAATGCATTGATTTGCTCTTCCACTATTACTATGCTCTAGAAGTTAGAATAGAAAATAGCGGCATCTGTTAGTCGAATGCTTGTTACAGCTCGCCCATAGAACCCTTCCGAACAGTTGCTTGTTAACAAGCGGGGGAAGTTTTACTATCACTAATGAACAAGCATGATGCCTCTGGGTCAAATTCTAGGCTCTGAGTTGGGGACACACGAATGAAAAATCAACTTTCCTTCTGGATCCAAGTTTGAAACTGTGATCTATCTATTCAGCTACCATTTGTTGAATATCTCTTACATCTCAGGCATTCTTCTAGGATGGGATGGATGCAACAACGAATAAGACAGAAGCAATCCTGCCAATGAGAAAGCTACCAAAGTGCTGGAATGAGCTTGGTACGCATTGCTGGCTGACTGAAAAAAAACTACACATACGTCCAAGAGACACCAATAAAGAACAGCAGAAAGTAAAACACAAGAGAAACTTGAGAACTGCCAGCATCTCTGAGTGCATTCCTCGACCTACACTTGTATCAGTCAGTGTATCATAGGAGCTTAGGGGCTCCGGCAATCTGAACACAACCTGTACCCAGATCATTGACCACTCAGCTATGCAGACACAGGCGTGCCCCTGGAAAGCAAGGCTAATAAATAAAAACAAGAATAGAAAGCAGTAGTGGCTGCCCAAAGCAGGAGAGATGAATTCCATAGCTTAGGTCCAGGGAAATCACTCTTTAAAAACTAACAACTCCCCAGAAAATAAAACAGAATCTAGAATCATACAATATTTTATCTCAAGTGTTTAGTTTCAACCAAACACTGAGACATGCGAAGAACTCCAGACAGCAACCCATTTTCAGAGGAAAAAACAGTAAGTAGAAACTTACTTCAGATGTATTTACCCAACAAAAACATCGAAAAGGTTACTATAAGAAATGTTCAGAAAATTTAATGAAACTATGTACAAAAAATGTAAAGGGAAGTATGAAGGCTGTAGTTCAACAAATGAAGAGTCTCAGTAGAAAAATAAAAATTGCCCCCCAAAAGGTACAATAAACAAAAAAAGAAAAGACAAACACAACAAATCAAAATACATTGGATGCAGCCAAAGCAGTGTTTCGATGGAAATTTATAGCTAAAAATACAGAGAAAGAAAAATATACCAAAACTCAATAACCTAAGGCTCTACCTCAAGAATCTAGAAAAGGAAGAACAAATAAAAAACAAAACAAAAGCAATTAGTAACTGTAAGAGCAGAAATCAATAAATTAGAAAAATCAAGGAAACCAATGAAACTGAAATCAATTCTTTGTAAAGATCAACAAAATGGACACACCTTTAGCCAGAATGACTAGGAAAAAAATAAAGACATAATTACCAGTGAAGAGTGCCAAAAGGAAAGTCACCGGAAACCTACAGAAACTAAAAAGATTGAAATAGAACATTTATAGACAACTTTATGCCAACAAATTAGGCTTAGATGAAATGAACAAGTTCCTAGAAAGACACAAATTACCAGACGTGACTCAAGAAGGAATTGAAAATCTGAATAGACATATATTAAGTAAATAAATCAAATTAGCAATTTAAAATCTTATCACATAAAAAAATCCAGGCCCAGAGAGTTTCCCTGTTTAATTCTATCAGTCATCTAAGAAAGAAAATACTGAAAATAGACAAGAAAGGAAAACTTCACAATTCATTTAATGAGGCTGGTGCTACCTCAATATTAAAGCAAGACAAAGATATCACAAGAAAACTACAGATTGATCTCTCATGAGTGCAGATACAAAAAATCTTAACAAATATTGGCAAACTGAATCCAGCAACAAATTAAAAGGTGTTTTCTACAAATCCGTGTTTCCTTATGTCTGCAGACTTAGCAGGACTCTCAGTATTGATCACCTAAGATACCTTTTAGCAGCTGCTGCTTCTGACCTGTCATATTCCCATGATAGAAGCACCCACTTCAATCTGTACACACTGTTGGACTTCTTACTATAAGCACCTGCACCTGAATGCAACCTTCTGCTCATCCAAACGTGGGCTGCAGAACTATGGGAAAGAATGCCCTTGGAGGCTTCCCTCAGGCATCCATGGGCAAGAACTGGTGATAAATACCCCAACGTTCTTGCCTTTTGACCGAGACCACTCTGAGGCATGTTTATGGTTTCTCGGGGTTACTGGTGGGATTATCCCTCAGCAACAGACGGTGGCACCTAGTTCATAAATGCACCCTGTCTGTGCTTCTTTCTTTCTCCATCTCACGTCTCCATTCTCCTCTGGGGGCTTCCTGGGGTCACCTTCCCAACACCACGTGCACTCAAATCTTTGTCTCTGCCTCTGCTTCCAAGATGCCCTTCCTCGCCAACTCCTCTGCCTCTGCTATGGTGCATGTCGAGAACAGTGCAGGAAAGCCTTCTCCCAATTTTTAATGAAGTTGTTTGGCTTGAAGCCAGAAAGACAGATGGGACTCAAGATTATAACCGACTTTCCCAGGAAGGGCTTGCAAAAAGAAAAATTAATTTGGGTAGAGGAGAGGAAAAATCAGCAACAGAAGGAAGTGGGTCGCCCTCGGCATTTGGGTTTTCACATCTCAACAGGCAGAGCTGATTCAGGAAGTGCGGAAATCCACCCTAATCATTGTCTTCATTACAGTATTTGCTGACTGCACACAGCAAGCACAGTGATATTAGGAGACTCCCCGCCCCCTGCCCCATTCCCTTGGCACTTACCTGGCTGGGACAAGATTATTCAGTGGGCAAGGCTATCTGCACCCTCTATTCTCACCCCAAGGCCTGGTTGCCCAATTTTGTGCAGAACCTCCTATATCCAGGGAGAAACATGTAATGAGAATTAAGATCCAAGAATATGAGTCCATTCTAACATCTCTCTTGTAAACAAATTCATATGCCCATGTGAGTAAGTGCTGCAAAGGTATGGAAACACAAGTCCTGTTAGGTTTCCCTAGATCTCCTTTTACCAGATTCACTCTTCCTCATCTTCTGCTTCAACACGTATTTATTGTGCACCTACTATGTCCCATCGCTGTGATAAGTGGATACATCCTGAGTGGCCACTCCCACCGAGTCACCCCTTTGTGTAATCCCCTCCCCTCAGCACAGAAGAACCTGTGACTTGCTTCTAACCAACAGAAAAAGGCAGAGGTGATGAGATGTCACTCATGTGATTATGTGAGCTTCATTTTAGCAGACTGAAATGGGAGAGACTCTCCCTAAATGATATTGGAGAAGTAAGCTGTCATCTTGTGACAGTCATCTATGCATCCACAAGCTGAGTGCTGCCTCAGGGGACTGTGGTGGCCTCTAGGAGCTGACAGCCCTGAGGTCCCTTAACAGGACACAAGTGGGTTTTTCTTTCCCATTAGTCTTCAATTTTACAACAAATTACTCTGATGCTCTAGTGTGTCAGCATCCGCATGACCATGACCTTGCCCTAGATCAGGCTACTCCATCTCTCACCTGGTCATGGTGCCAGCCTCCTAACTGGTCCCTGCTTCTGGCTTATCCTCTGCACTGCTACAGAATGAGCTTTCTACGCCCAAACATGATCACGTTATGTCTCTTGTTAGGTATTTCCATCATTATTTTTTGTCTTTATATAAAACCCAAAACTCCTCTCTCAAAAGACACTTGAGATTTCACAATGTAAAATATGTGGCTTCACCTGCTGTCACCTGCTCCCTCCAACTCTGGGGCATTTTGTCGTACATTCATCCCATCCATACACACATCTACTCCCTTCTCCTAGTAATGCCTTACTCTGTTATGTTTACGTGCCTTTATTAAGAGTGATTTGGTCACTTATACTGATGTTGTGAGTAACAAATAATATGCATTATCTCTTTTAATTTTCATAACACTCCTTTGAGGTCAAAAAAACCACCATCTTGGGGCCCCTGGGTGGCTCATTCAGTTACATGTCTCACTCTTGGTTTCGACTCAGGTCATAATCTCACGGTTGGTGAGTTCGAGCCCTGCACTAAGATTCTGTCTCCCTCTCTCTCCACACCCTCCCCACTCCCTCTCTATCTCTCTATTTCTCAAAAATAAATAAACATTTTTTAAAAAAAGAAAGAAAAACCACCATCTTACATAGGAGGAGACAGAGGTTCAGGGGACTGAAGCGACTAGTCCAAAGCTGCCCAGCCAGTAAATATCAGATCTGCCATTTAGCTAGACAAAAGCCAAATCGGTCTAGCTCTAAAACTTAAACTCTTAACCACCACACTAAACTGCTTTTCAGGTCTTCATACCCATTGTCCTGTGCTTAGAATTCCCAGTCTCTCCTCCCTAACCCTTACTTCTTACATCTGGCAAACTCCTCCTCAAACTTTGAGGCTCAGTTCAAGCATCAGTGTGGATAGAGCCCTCCCATCCACCAGAGATGCCTGTATTCCATCCTCCAGAGATCAGCTGTGCTGCCCATTATAAGAACACCCATCACACAGCAGGGTGGCTTCTCTCTCCCTGCCTCGACCTTGGCTAATGTGTAGTCCATTGTCCTCCCGATCCAGAAAGCAGTTTAGGCCATGATATCTCTGCATTGTGCCTTTGGAGAGCTGGCCACCAGAACCGCCAATCAGGCTGCAGGTCCCTGACATTGTGGCCCCTACATACTTCCTCTCATCCAGGAACAATAGGGTCAGATAGGTAAAAAAAAAAAATTACACAAGTCCTACATGTAAACTAAAGAGAGATAGAGATTGTAAGGCATTCCTGGGAATGCCTTGCTAGGTGGATAAAGAGTCAGAGGGTTTAACAGTGCCCAAATCCTGGTGGGAAGAGAGATTAGGAAATGCTAGTCAAAGCAGATGACTACCCTCTCCTTTAAGGAGAGTCTCAGTCCTGCTTCCCAAATTGCAAAGGCATCTTTCTCAACAGAGCTACTGAAGGGAGAGGCCAAACAGAAAGAGTGTTCTTAACCCCCTTTATTATCTAAGCCTTGGATCTGCAAGGCCCATAGGAAGAGCCATTTGACAATCATCCACAGTGTTTTCATCTAAAATCTTTTTTGAAAAGGCAGGAATATGCTTTTCCTTATGAGGTATCTGTGTGGGAAATATCAGTCTGATTTGGAATATTGTGAGGCCTGGTCAGTGTCCACAGGCTCATTTCCACCATGAGCCAGTAGTAGCAGAAGGAGACACCAGTTTTGCTTCTCATGGCAGGAGCTGTGAAAACGCTGCCATTTCCTCGCTATGACTGTCATCCAGTGAGGCCGGTGTGGCTCCCAGCAAAAGGCATATTTCTCAACAGAGCTACTGAAAGGAGAGGCCAAACAGAAAGAGCCCTGGTCCTGATGGGAGGTGAAAAAACCCTTTCACAAGGCAAGGGGAGTATCAGACGACATTCCTGTTTGCTCATATACTAATTTCTCTCCCACCCTTGCAGCGGGAGTTCACATCCCCATCATCCTCACCCCTCCATCCTGTTGAACAGAGAGGTGTCCATTTCTTGCTTTTCACAATGAAATGTGGGTGGGAGTGATATTTGACACTTTAGGCAGCAGTTCCAAGAGCCGAGCATGATTGTCCATGTCTCTCTTCCCCTCTGCCACAAAACTGGAACTGTCCCTTATACAGGCTGCTCCGTCACTGGGTATCAGAGCAAAGATGTGGCCAATCTGAGATGAGTATGTTGCTGGGACAAGTCATGAAAACATCCTGCAGCAAGCCACTGAGATTTTAAAATCATCTGTCACACTGTGGCACACCCAGCCTGTTCTACTAAAAAAGGAATTTGTTCCACAGTGGGATGTCTTCTACAAAACCTAAAATACCCAGCATCAAAACCGGAAGGATGGCAGTCGTGTACAATTCAGTGGTGAAATAACTGGTAAAACTTTCACCTGCCATAACTTAGAAGCCAGGTAATAGCCCTTGATGAGCTGTCACTTTAGACTAAAAGGGAAGCAGACAGAATTCCAGCGGTGTGCCTTGATGACTGTTTTGTAGCAAGTGACAAATAGTGCAAAAAAGAGATGAGATCACAAAAAATCAGGCAACCTTTTGTCACGACTAAACCCTGCTAAAGAGTCCAGAAATTCAAGATCTTTAAATGTTAGAGAGCTCCTCCTTTGCAAACTCAAACAGGAAAAGATAAAGCTGAGGTCTTTGAGCAGCTAAGGCTGATTAAAACATCGCCTCCCAGGCAGGGCCAACTCAAGAGTGGAGCCCTCACACCTTCACATTCAGCCCTCTGCATTAAATTGACATTCTGATTACGTCGGCATGTGGATGTACACGGTGTATAATCCCCTCCACTTGAATGTGAGCAGAAACTGTAAATCAGATGAGATACCACCCCCAAAATTTTCTTAAATTATAGGAACAAAGAGGTTCTACAAATGTATTAAGTTTCCTCATCGAAAATTCAATTTTGTCAAAAAAAGAGATTTTTCCTGGTCCTGATAATCAGGTGGGCACTTAAAGGCAGTTGGAGCGATTTCAAGAAACAGAGAAATTCTGTTGCTGGCTTTGAAAGTAAGCACACTGCTGTGTGAGGACGTGAGCACAGTCTCTAGGACCTGAAAGTCATCCCTGGATAATAGCCAGTGAAAAGATAGGAACCTCCCTCCTACAACCACGTGGAACTGGATTCTTCTCCAAACCACTTGAACTTGGAAGAGGGCCTGGAGCTACAGAAAGGCACACGGTCCTACTGAAGCATTGAGATCAGCCTTGGATGTGACCCGCAGCAGAGAACCCAGCCACACCACACACGAACTTCTGAGCTACAGAAGGTAGCTGTGAGGTAATGTGTGCTGTTTTAAGCCAGTAAGGTTCTGGTCGTTCGTTAGGCCACCGTAGAAAACTAACATGGCATCTAATACATCTTTTCAGTTGGACCAAATGGCTCAGAGAAAAGACCCAAAGGGTATGGCTCTCACTCAGAAAACTGATAAACTCAAGCCACCCGCAATTAAATTTTGACTGAAAGTCACGTCTCAAAAATAATCCTATTTGCCTCTGGCACCGAAGGATACCAGCTAAGTTTTTGAGAGACTTTTAAGTCAAAAGAACCATCATTGTAGACCAAAAAAGATTGTGACAGTGTCAGACTTAAATGACCTGTGGGTCCTCAGGCTTTACAGGAGGAGATGGGGGAGAGAGCTGCTCAGCCCCCAAGGAGAACATGTTCTCCAAAGCCCTCTTCAGCTGCACCTAAAAGGATGATATAAAAGGAATCCTAGAAGGTCAAGGAATGGGCAAGGATTGTCCCATCCCCAGCTAGAAATCTGATACTCTCTGTCATACAGGATTATTGAACTGCTAAGGACCAGTGACTGCTTGTCTATGTGTCTCTAATTCTTCCCCTTCCCAAATGAGAGTATTTACTGACATTATCCTATCCCTGTGCTACCACTGCATTTGGGGGAGAAATCAACAGACAGCTTGTGTTTTTGGTTCACTGGTGTGTCGTGCTTTCGGTGTCCCATCCCTGATCTCTCACCCCTAGCTCTTCAGTACACACCTACCAAATTCCATCTATATTGCCTGATGGCTTTCTCTGCCCAAGTGGCAGTGCTGATGTCCTGAGGAATTAAGCTTCCCTGGGAGCAGTCCCCAGCCAGTGGGAGTCAGTGTGTAAGTACCCGAGGTTCTTTGCCCCCAAAGCGGGATAATCCTAAGGTGTGCCCCCTCACTGGCCCCCATAAATCTCTCCAATGAGATTTCGCTCCATTTTCCCATGCCTTTGGTTGGCTACCTTCTGGACTTTGTCTCCCCTCCCCAATCTTCTATCAGTCTCTCTCACTTCCCAGATAAGTCATTTGCACCTGATTCCCTAACCCAAAGTCCCAATCTGAAGACGCTTGACTATGAAAATTGCTCCCTGGACCCAGGAGTCCCGTATCTGGTGGAGACCATGCAGGAAATTACCACCCATCCTAAAGAGACCTTGAACCTTGCATTTGAAGCAGTGACTGGGTGGGACATTGTGGGGACTCTTGAGTTGTCTCCCTTAAAGGAAGGTTGAGTGTTTCTGCTTGAGGGAGAGTAAAGGAACTCAATACCTAGTGGCTAGAAGAGTGGACTTTCTCTCTGTGTTTCCTTCCCTGTGGGGGGGACAGTATATCCCACTCTTTTGAACTTAGAAGAAAACCATGTGACTTCTTTGGCCCATGACAGTAGGAAGGAAGTACTGAGTCATTTCCTGGGAAAAGCCTTTAGAATCAGCCCATGATTTGCTCCATCCCTTTGTTTTCTGCTGTACACTTGGCAATGTCCCAGCCAGAGGCTGGCCATCAGCTGGGTCTGATGGTGAAGACTGAGTAGAACCTGGCTGACTCAGGAGAGGCAGTAATAAACCTTGGTTCTCATAAAACACTGGGATTTTAGGATCGCTTGTCATCATAACGTAACCTAGCCTGTCACGATGGGTATAGTGCTCTCAAAGAAGGACTTTTTAGAAAAGAAAGAAGACACAAATGCCTAATGGAAGAGCAGACTGAAGCTATGCAACCATCTACCTTCTCTGAAAATGAGGCAACATTGAAGAGGAGGCTCAGCCTCTGTGATCTGGAAAGAAAGCCAGTCAGCACCGGGTGACTATTTAAAGGAGCAGCAATCATAAGAACAAGAGGGCAAAGCAAAATTATAGAAAGGCCATCATTTAAAGAATTCAGGAGGATTTCTTTTTTCCTCCACAGATGGAGTCGTAAATAGGCAGAATACATTATCACGGGCAATCAGAAAACTGTTGTCAGTAATTTTTAAATGGAAAATAGGCAAGGGAAGTGTTGAAAGAAGAAAAGTCACCATGCAAAGCTCCCAGCAATCTGTATGTTTTCTATGGTTCTGGGATCAGGGACCTGAGTTGGTCACTGGCTCTTACTGAAATAAACAACAACAGAAAAGGATTTGCTGTAGGGATATCCCATACTTCTTGCATCTCAAAGATGGCTTATGAGCTGGGGACAGAGGCTACGTGGCCAAGGACAATTTCCCCCATGTCACTGTACATTATTGATGGAGTAAAGACACCAAGTCAGAGCTGTCACCACTGGGGACAGGCCCTGTGGCTTGCACTGCCGATGTGGTGCGGGATGATCATAGAACTAGAACATGGATGACGCTGGCACTGTTGCTACCACCCGTCCCCATAAAAGAAGTGGCACAATCCTGTCCCATTGGGCCTCTAGCTTGTCACTCAAACTTTGGGGTGGGTCTACCTGGAGGACAAATCCAGCGCTACATACAAGGGGGCTTAGAAACAGGTAGGGCATTTTCATTTTTTAGAGTGAAATGTGGGTTCTGCCCCAGGAATGCAAGGGTCTTTGAACAGGAGAAGAGGGCTCGGATGTTGTGGGAAAAAGAATAACAGTCATCTTCTCTAAGACTACAGCTTCCCATGTGGAGAAGCACGGAAATGCAGTAAAAAGGACACAGAAGGGGCATGTCTGCCCATCTCTACCCATCCGAGCTGTGTGGACCTTATCCTCTCTGGGCTTCAGCTTCCCATCCATAAAATGGGTGATAACTATTTTAGTTAGTGCTTTCTATCTAACTATCAATCATCTATCTATCTATCCCTCCACCTATCTATTTATCTTTCTTTCTATCTGTCTATTGATTTGTAATAGACCCATCCTGAAGGCACTCTTGACAACGTCTGCAAAAGTCACAAACAGCGGCCATGGGCTAGGGGAAAGCCACAAATATATTAGAATTGGTCCCCCATGCTTCGGAAATGCTTGAATTAATGATCGGTCCTTACACTATTATAAAAGACCTAGATTCATGTTTGTATTATAAACTGAAGTCAGATATTCTTCTGATCATTCTCTTCCTTATACACGTGAATGGTATCGGCTCTCATGCAGCCTCCCCACGTGTCCTGCTGCGAATATAACTTCCATACCAGTGACAGAGAAGGAAGGGCATGGATTTGAATTTGAGCGTGATTCCCATCTCTGCCACGCTCTCGTTCTGTGGCTTTCGGCAGTGGCGTGGCTTTCTTAAGCTTTGGTTTGCTCATCTTTCAGCATGACTCTGACTACTTTCGGAGTTGCACTCTATGCAAGGAAAGGGCACCACAGCCCTTTATGATTAAGTCCTCCTCAGCCGCCCCCTGCACCCCAGTCTTATCTCCTGCCACTACTTTCCTTCTCACAACTTATGTTTCAGCAACCCCCAACTACCTTTCTTCCAATATGGTTATACCTTTACGCATGCTGTGTCTGCCTTCTGGGCACCTCCTCCAGGAAGTCCTCTGTGATCCCCTCAGCTGGGTTGGTTGCTGTCAGGGTCCTCAGGGCTCTCTGAGTCTTTATGCCACACTATCCCTGATCTCACAGTTCTGTGTGGTATCTTGCTACGTCCCCACTAGACTGAGCACGTTAGAGGGCAGCACATCGTGGCAAGACCATGGGGAAAATAAATGAACTTACTTTCATGTTTACATGAGCTACCTGGGAGAATCCCAAAATCCCAGATTGGAAAGGCTGGGCCCAAACACCATGGTTCGGAGTTTGGATTTTAGGCAGGGAAGTGACATAGTTAGATTTCTGCTTGAAAAAGACCATGTTTGCTGTTGTTTGGAGAAGGGACTGAAAAGAAAGCAGGCAGTGGGAACAGTCAAAGCTCTGAGTGACAGAAGAGGCTGGCTGGGTGACGAAGGGCGGGGTACAATAGAGAAAAGTGCCCGGATTCAGGACATCTTTTGGACATTGAACAGACCTTGTTGATATCTCGGATGAAGTGAGGAAAAAGGAAGATATGTTTGACCTTTCTCATTCCAGGACATGAGCGAATGAAAACGTCTTCATCAAAACCAATGCAGGGAGGGGCGCCTGGGTGGCTCAGTCTGTTAAGCGGCCAACTTCGGCTCAGGTTCTAGGAGTTCGAGCCCCACATCAGGCTCTGTGCTGACAGCTCGGAGCATGGAGCCTGCTTCAGATTCTGTGTCTCTCTCTCTGCCCTTCCCCACTCGCACTCTGTGACTCTCTCTCTCTCTCAAAAATAAACAAACATTTAAAAAAAACTGATGCAGGGAGAATGGACTGAAGGGGGGGACAGGAGTTCCATTCTGAGCAGGTGAAGTGTGGGAGCTGAGAAGCACCCAAGTGAAGACATCACATAAGTAGCCGGTTACATGCACCTAGAGCTTGGTTTGGGTTGGACATTCATTCGACGTCATTCATCTATAGATTGTACTCAAAGCAGCAGTCTGGGGGGAGGGAGAGAGGGCAGTTCTGCAGACGTTTCTGGCTGTCACAACAGGGGGTTGGAGGAGGAGGGAGTACTTCTAGTGGGGAGAGGCAAGGGTGCTTCCAAACACCCTACAATGCACAGGGCAGCCCCCCTCAAGCACACAAAATTACCCCACCCCCAAATCCCAGGAGTGCCACGGCTGAGAGCCTGATGACTACCACCTCAGGAGGGGTTATTAATAGACAGGAGAAGGCAGCTGGGGACCACTCAAGAGTCCCCTGCAGGCCACCTCCGTCCTTCAGCTTCTACTGTGCCCTTTGCCTCTGAAAATAATATCCACCCCCGGGCTTGTGACAAGGGAGATAAGATGATGTCTGTAAGGGTCAGGACATTGCCCAGAAGTGGCAGGTGCCCAGCTGGTGATTAGTGGCCCAGCTTTCTTTTTTTATGTCTATGAGGCCTCTATGCATCCTCCCCCAAATAAGCCGCTCTCTTACCCCCACACTCCCATCTCTGAGCCCCCCAGCACCCCGTCCACACCTTTGTATGGTGTGTGGATCTATGAACCTATCCAGCCCTGCAAGGCAGTGAGCGTGAATCAGATCCTACTCACATTTCCTGAGTCCCCATAATTTGCCCAGACCCTGGCTCAGACCTCTGACATTCTCTTGTCCCTTCAACCCTCACATTAACCCCGGGGGAGCGTGGGCTAGTGCTCCCAGGTTATGGCTACAGTCAGTGGGGCTCAGTCAGAGAATACACAAAACAACCCCCGCACGTCTCCCTTCCCCACCAGACCAGATCAAGTGCAACCTCTACTCTACCAGGCTTTTAAAAATCATTTGATACCCGCCCCGGAAACCCAGACTAAGGGGCCAATTCTCACCCCCAGCTGACTCAGATCTCTTCATCTAAAGTTTCAGGGGTGCCAGTAGGCCAGCTCTGGGCTCCCCCCACCCCAGTCCTCCCACCCGGGCCCCCAAGCCCAATCTCAGGCCGCATCCTTGGAAATCCACGCCTCTGTGTTCACCGGCTGTTCATGCCTCAGCTCCCTTTGCCGGGATAACCTCAGCCAGGCCATGGTGGCCAGGCCCAGCAGGCCTTAGCAACGCCGCTCAGTCACTGAACTCTGGAGACTGCCCAAATCTCTTCCCAGGGGGTGAGGGGGTCTCCCAACTGCACGGACTGCTTCACAAGAAGGAGGGAGCACCAGCGGTAATCAGCGGGCCTCTGGTGACAAATCACAGAAGGACCCCAAATTTGGAAAAGATCTGAGGGCCGCTTTGGAGAGAGGTAACAAATGACCTTTATTCCCTTGCATTTCTAAGTCTCAGTTTCCTCCATAAATGCGTAGAAATAATAATCACTCCCTTGCAGGGTGGCTGTGAGGTTTCAGACAGAGCTAACATACAGAATGACATGTTGTATAATGTCTGGCACACACAGAAAAGAAGGGTTGGCAAACAACAGCTTATTATATTCTATTTTACTTTATTAAGCAGTACATATTCATTGAGGAAACATTAAGTAATGCACATAGAAAAAAATGACAACCACAAGCCCACCACCCTAACTAGTCACCATTAACCTTTTGAGCATTTATGCATGCACCTGGGTGTGCACCTATATTCACAGAAGTGCGATGGGGTCATTAGCAGAGGCTCTTATCAAAAAAGCAGAAATCCCACACTTCCCAGAGGACCCACCAGCGCCCACACGTGTGTGAGCTTAACTGTGCCCTCTGTCCTGATGCGAGTTGGCATTAGACAAAAACAGGTCAAAGACAAAATTCCCTGCAGGTGAATTTACTAAATGTCAAGGTCGATGCTGCATGAGCTCCGGTTAGAAGGACTCTGGTTAGTGTGCTTGGACTGGGGCACTGAATTCCCTTGAAAGCAGGCAATCTAGTGCATGATCATGTGATTTAGCTGAGGCTGGTGATAGGTGTAGGAGCTTTGGTATTCCCTGGGAGGGAACTTCAGGAATCAGGAATCACTAGCCGTCAGGGAGGCTCAAGTTTATTAACATTTACTATGTGAGAGGCACTATTTTTGTGTGCTTTATCCTTACAATTTGATAGGGTTTATCCTTACAGATAAACTGAGGCACAGAAAATGAAGAGAACCCTAAGGCCTGCTTCCTCATGAACTGCCCATGGGAACTTGGGGATCTCATTTAACTTCTCTGAGCCTCCATTTGCTTGGCTGGAAAAGGAAGGAGCTAACCCAGCCAAGAAGTGCCACTGTGATGGTAGAAAGACACAATGTATACACAATTCGGAACAGAAGGGGAGCTGAAAATAAGTTAGTTTATTTCCTTTTTCTTTTTTCAAAAAGCCCTTAGCAAACTTTTAAGTCTGCTCCCCTAGGCTCCAGGACTAGAAATGAAAGTTCATCAACTTAATCAAGTCTGTCCTTACTTCCTGTGTTTCTGTCTCTTGCAGCCATGTCAGTGAGTCCGTGGTGCCTGAGATGGGTCCATGCCAAGAGCTGTCAAGTGCGACAGGCCCCAGAAATAGACCAGCTCTGGCCAATTTCTGTCTGTCCATGGAGGCTGTCGAGGGCTAGGGAAGCAGAAACATCTCATAATTCTATCAGAGATGAAAAGTAACGGAAAGTTCATCAAGGTCAACCAGCTCATTTTACAAATGGAGAAACTAAGGGGCACCTGGGTGGCTCAGTTGGTTAAGTGTCCGACTTCAGCTTAGGTCACGATCTCACGGTTTGTGAGTTCAAGCCCTGTGTCGGGCCCTGTGCTGACAGCTCCGAGCCTGGAGCCTGCTTCGGATTCTGTATCTCATTCTCTCTCTGCCCTTTCCCCACTTATGCTCTGTCTCTCTCTGTCTTTCAAAAATAAATAAGTGCCAAAAAAAGAGAAACTAAGCCCCAGAGAGGGGCTTGTTACTTTAACATTGGAAATTTGAAGAATCTATTGAACAACTATTTTCACCTATGGGCTCCCAGGAGTTCCAGACCAATAAATGAGAAGGTGCTAAAATAATGAGGCCATGGAACAGTAAAGTCCACAGACTTGTAGCTAGGTACTTCTCTTGGCTCCAAACTAGGGGGGGGACCCTAGAGCTCTGGCAGTGGGGGCTCTTGCCTCCCTCTGCCCTCTGCCCTGTCACAGCATGGCGAGAAGGGAGTGGGGTCCACGAAGGTCACTGGAGCCCAGTCTGGAGCCCAGCCTCTGTAAGTGAAACCCTCTTATCACTCTGTGCATTCACCCAGCTGATGAGTGTTCTTTGATCATGTGGAGACTGCCAGACTGAAAACACAGCAGTTCTCCACATCTAGCCAACCTGTCATGGGAAGGGAGACACCATCCATCCTTCCTGCCACCAGGTCCTGGGGCCACTGGAAAGACCTCGAGAACGAGAACAGGGAGGGCTGTCCCCGTGGCTGTGCTGTAGATTCTCCAGGTTTAGGCCCCTGGATGTTTAGCGGTGCACTTGGGACCATGTTCCTGGACTGCCTCTGCGGGCTCGGTGGACTCTGAGTCAAGGTCTGCACTGTGTGGAGATTCCAGTGCTACACGGGGCCAGCATCCCCTGATGAGTGTTCCTCCGCCCAGAGGAGACCTTCCAGCATGGGTGGCTCTCGTTTACTGAAAATCTCCTCCAGTCCCCCAGAAACTGAACTTCTCTAACTCTGAGCTGAAATAAAAGCCCTGAGGTAGAGGTGGCCAATTAGCATTTGTTCCTTCCTTTCTTCTCCTGCAGGCATTTATGTCACCGAAGAGCCACAGAGAAGGACCCAGGCAAATTGGCCAATTACCTCCGATAAGAAGAGCTAATAATAGCCCACAAGTACTGCGTACTCAGGATTGGCCCACATCGCACGCATTGTCTAATTTAACCCCTGCAAGGTGGAAATTACGATCATCCGTGGATAGCATTCTACAGACGGAAGCAAAGCCCAGAGAAATGACCGCCCAAGGTCATCCAAGGCACAGCTGAGACTCAAATGGAGATCTGACTGCCGATCTCATGCTCTCACCTCCTCTGCAGGACACAAGATTATAGTCCCCAGACCGTCAGTCATCTGCTCCACCATCACGCGGACCACGTTGGGGATGTGGACCGGCTGCTTGTTGGGACTGTCAGTTGCTTGCACGGCCGGCTGCCTCTCCCCGGCACTAGCCGAGCTTTGTGCCTGCCAGCAGCAGAAATATCACTGCAGCCACTGGGCTGGCTCGCACACACCAGCTCCAACCTGCCAGACGAGTGTGGGCGACGGCAAGGGAGCTACAAACTCCAAAAAGTTATGTTGCCTCTGCTCCAAATCCAGCACCGCAACCCCAGGCGCTTTGCTTTTTGTCTTCGTTTTGCAAGCTCAACAGAAGCAGTCTGGGCGATGAATTCCTGCCACCTGCACACATCCTAGGAGGGGAGCGGGAAAGCAGACCAGCCTTGCCTGGCTAGCCTGGCGAAGCCCCCCGCCCCCCAGTCAACAGGCATCCTGCGCCACCAACCTCTAGGGCATGGCCAGCCCCCAGGACTCACAGCTGGGCTGGGCTTGGCTGGGAGAATTCCCGCTCCCCGCCCCCCGCCCCAATACCTCCTGCTGGGAACAATCTGGGCATCTCTGCATCCAGCCCAGGACTCAATATCTCGTCCCACTAGCCCACAGAAGCAGAAAGGTGGTCAGATTTCGGCCTCTTGGGCAGACTAGCCTGCTTGGAATCCGAGCACAGTTTCTAACTAGCTGGGTGGTCTTGGTAAAACCGCTTTAACGCTCCTACCATCAATATATTCATCTGCAGAATGAGGGAAAATAATAATCACCACTAGTAAAAGTGAGGTGACGGGGGGACTAGGTGAGACAATGGCTGACGCAGAGACCACACTATTAATTATATCGTAATGAATATTATACGGATATGAATACTAATTAATCTATTAAGTTGCTCAGTCCTGAGCCTGTCTTCTTAGCCATAAAATATCAAATGCTCTTTGCGATCTGCCATCCAGCGGCAGATCTCGTACCTAGGAGGCCGCAGCCTCCCACACGGGGCGCGGGTGGAGAACAAGCGAGCCCAAGAAGGTACGTGTGAAGCACCCAGCCCGGTGGCTCATCACAGGCGTGCGAGAGGCAGATGCGAGCCCCCCGGGGGCAGCGGCACTACCAGGTACGCGGCCTTCTGTGTTCTGAAGGTGTGGCCTTAGCAACCATATGGACGTGGGTTACTTAACCTCTCTGTGCTTCTTCATGAGAACCATGAAAGTGCCCACCTCAGAGGGTTTTTTAAACAGTACGACAAACAGTAAGTGTTCGATAAACGTTACCTATTACGGTTACTCTGCAGGCTCCAGCATTAACCCACTCCCACCTCTTTCCACCACCGTAGCCGTCGCCGCTCGGACCACCCGGGGCCAGCCCTCCCCACCACCAGCAGCCCCTGTAGTCAGCCTCTTGCTGCGGGCGCCTGTCTTGTCCACATGCGAACTCACTAGAGGTGCATTCATGGCCTTCTCTTTTCTTTTCCCCTTTAGGCCATGTTGGACGCTGTTGCAGTGAACCTCTTTGTGTACACAGTTTCTCATTTCCGGCAAGTTATTTCCTTGGAGAATACAATTATTGGATAAAGAAAGTACCTTTTATTTATTTATTTATTTATTTATTTATTTATTTATTTTTACTTTTTATACATCTTGCTACTACTTTTCAAAATCTGTGGTGTCCATTCACACCATTGGTCTCAGGACTTAAGTGTGCCAGTTTTACCGCGTACTAACCAGCACTGGGAGTTACGATTTTCCTACATCTTTTACTTACTCAGGAGGTCTAAAACAGGACTCCTTGCTTACCTGTGTACTTTTTTGACCACCATCTGAATAACTCCCCACCATGTATACCATCTGCTTACTCTGTTACCCCTGTGACTCAATGGTTCAGTAGTGTTTCCCAGCTCCTTTAAATGATGGCTTGAGTCTGAGCAACCACAGTTTGGTTAGAGGTAACAAAGAAAGCCCCACACTGATCAAGCGGTATTTAGCTGGGCTCATGCTATTAGCCTGGGCTCTGAGGCTGGTGGTCTGCATCTCTAGGGCCCCATTCCCTGGCCTCAAACACTTTCCTGGTTCTTAGAGCTGCTTTCAATTTCTGCAACAAATGCCCCCATGTCTACAGCATGGCATCTCGCCCCGGTCGACTCCTTGCAGCTTCCCTGTAGGAATACAGAGCCACAAGGCTGCACCTCCCACAGCAGGCCTGTGCTCCAGGTCAGCCCAGAGCACCTAGCTCTGGAGGACAATCTCTCCCACACACTCAGGTAGCCTAGGAATCCAGCCAGCGTTGAGGCAGGCACCACCACCTCCATGCAGAGGTGATACACATGTAGCACTGGGCATCAGAGGGTCTCAGGCCCAAGTTCTGGCTCCAGCATCCACTAGCTGGCTGACGGTGAAGCCTCCCTAACCTCAGTTTCCTCATCTCTGAAGGGAACATAATACAACTTACAGCACAAGGGTGTCAAGGGGAAAGGCAGTGTGGCCCAAACAAAGGGAACACAAGAGCAGAGACTCAGGAGATAGACGGTCTTGGGTTCAGGTCCCAGATTGTGCCTTGGGGCGAGCCCGAACCTCAGTTTTTACGTCGGTAAAATGGGGAGGTGGTCTTCAACCCATTGGACTGTGCGACAGACTCAATGGCAAAACATGTAGACCATGTTCTGCACTTTGCCTGGGTCACAGGTGGGGAACACACATTGGTTCCTTCTCCTGCCTCTTCAATTGAGGCAAATTCTGTTGAGAGTGAATTTATGACATTTTAAGTTGCATACACTTTAAGTATCGACTACAACAAACAGTCCCTGAGGACCTGCTGGGGGCCGACTTTCCTCTCAATAATTCAGTGAGGAAACTCGCAGATCATCTGTGCCTTTGCCCAGGACTAGGAAAGATTTAGGAGGAAAATTCAACACAGGTCCTGCCCTCGAGCAACTGCCAATCAAGGCGGCTCAAATGTCCACTCCCAGCTGACAGCTGTGATCCAACAATGCTTCTGAGTGGCATAAAAAGCAGCCAGAGAGATTGTTTAGAAGAAAGAAAAAGAAAAGCCTAGCTCCCCGATGACTTTGACTCCACAGGGGCTGGATCCCAGGATGCTACACTTTTAACAACTCCCACCCCCTCCAGGGTGCTTTCGAAGCAGGTTGCCTTGAGAAACTGTTTTAAGGTGGAAGGTAGCACTTTCTGTCCCCAGTCATTCCAACACATATAAGTGGACTGTCTGGGGGCCCCCCCTCCCCCCCACACACACACTAAGCTAAGGATAGGGACCAAGTGGTGACCAGCCAGATCTGGCCCTGACCCCAAGGGCTTTCAGGCTCCACCAGGGATGGGGGAGAGGAGTTAGCTTGTCGAAGATGCTGATTTCTGGGGCGCGTCCTAGCTCAGCTGAACCGGAATCTCGCGAGGTGTCTGTACGTGTCAAAACCGGTCCTCAAGTGGATTTTCTGAACACTGCAGCTTGAGAAGCACCCTCCTGGGTCAGCACGCAAACCCTGCCCTCCCAGAGCTCCCGGGGCACCCCCGGCGGCTGATGAGGGAACAAGCATAAGACTTCCGGGAATGTGTCAGGACAGCACAGCAGTGAGAGCCAGCGCCTCCGGGCCCAGTCCAGGCCAGAGTCAGGAGGACCCCTGGGAGGGAGGGAAGCTGAGGCCGAGCCTTATCCCCGACAGGCTTTATCAGGGACAAGTAGAGAGCAGAGAAGAATCTTTCGATGGGCCAGCCGTAACAGATGTGACACCTACAGAGAGACAAAAAGACATTGGGGAGTCTTGGGCCTCGTCTCCACGGGTCGTAGGTGGATGAAGCTGGGAGTGGAGGAAAGACAATGACTATCTAGCTCATTCCTCTGCAGAAGCCCAAACTCAGCTCCCATCATGAATGCGGGACACACAGATTCCTCGCAATTGCCTGAATGTTTTCTGAAAAGAGATGATCTCTTCATGACATCTGTCATTCGTTTGACTAACTTGTGTTGACTATCTACTATCTACTAGGCTCTTTTTCACAGAGTCTCTCATGTAATCCTGGAAGGCATAAACAGTGGTCCCCATTTTAGGAATGGGGGAAACTGAGGCCCGTGACCAGAATGTGGTTGTTACGGGCATGGGGCCTGGGGCAGTCAGCTAGGTTCATTTCCCGGCTTCACTCCTTACCAGTGGGGTGACTATGAACAGGTCACTTACGTCTCTGTGCCTCAGTTGCCTCGTCTACAAAGTGGGAATAATAGTAGTACCCACCACCGAGATTGTTAAGAGGACTGAGCTAATGTATTTAAATGGTAAGTTGGGGCAGATGGTGAGTCCTATGTAAGTATGAGCTGGTATGACTAACAGAACAACCCCAGGAGGTAGCTTGTTTGATTTCCTCTCTGCAGAGAAGGAGGCTGAAGAGGTGACGTATTTGCCCAAGGTCACATACTAGCCAAGTGGTAAGGCCAGGTGCACCTGACCTCAAAGCCCACATTTCCTCTCCTTTTTATAAAAAAAAAAAAAAAATTAACATTTATTTTTGAGAGACAGAGTGTGAGGAGAGAAGGGGCAGAGAGAGAGGGAGAAACAGAATCTGAAGGAGGCTCCAGGCTCTGAGCTGTCTGCACAGAGCCTGATGCAGGGCTTGAACCCACGGACCATGAGATAAGTCGGACACTTAACCAACTGAGCCACCCAGGCGCCCCTACATTTCCTCTTCTTATGCACCAGCATCTGCATCATTACCTCAGATGGCCACTCAGGAAAGGGTGTCCATGCAGGAATGGGAGCTAAGACCTTGCTCTGCCCTTTACCAAAAGCATGACCCAGTGCTCAAACTTCTCCGGCCGCGGTGCCCTCACTGCCCAGATGTGTTATACTGTGACCTACGTGGAAGAGGCACCTGAGGATTGAGTCACTACATGCTTGCTGCTTGAAAGCTGTGTTGGACCACAGAACGCACAAAGTGTGAGCTACTGCCTGTCAGCTTGTTCCCTCTAGAACCCCATCACCAGATGTGCTACCGGATGTTCAGAAATTAGGAAAGTAAGATGTTGTGTTGTGTGTGAACAGTACCAGCAGGTCTGGGACGACGCCCCATCATTAAACACATCTATAGCAAAATATATATGAATGTCACACTCGTGACTTTCAGGTTTAGCCACCTAAGGTAGGGGTGGGTAAACTTCTCAGAAAAGGGCCAGGCAGGAAATAGTGCAGGCTTTAATGGCATGGGACCTTGGTCACAATGGTCAAGGTTGCTAACCCATAGCTTCTTTTGCTATAAATCACTTTCCATTTCCACTCTCCAGATCCACTCTGAGGCTCCGGGAATACCGTGGCCCGGCTCCATCATTATTATCTCCCTCCCTCTGATCTAACGCTCTAGCAAGCTCTTCTCTGTGTTGATAATTAGCAGAAACCCAGAAAACAAATGCCTTTTCAACACTACCCACAGTTCATCTGGCAAAGCAAAATCTTCCCTAAATACATGCTTCCAAAGAGAGAAGGAATTATAAAAGGTGCCGTGGGGACTGTTACCCTCCCAGCCCGGAGCAGAGGATCACGGAGACTGGCAGCTGGGTTGTAAGGAAACTGTACAGTTTCCATCAAGTCTTCAAAAATATTGAAAATAGCTATGAACCTTCCATGGTACCTCCCAGGGGTTCTGGGGCTTCAGCTGCTATGCCAGTGATTTATATTTTAAGGAAAATTGACTGAAATGCCAGCTTTGCCCTGCAACCCCCAGAGGACAATTCGGTTGAAATGTGTGCTGTGGTCACAAATCTTTTGGCCGTAACATGTACTATATTCCGAGAGGTGCGCTGTGTCATCGTCAAGACTCTGTGTTCAAGTCGTTCTGTATCATCTCTGTACCTTCCCACATTGGACATACCGTCACTTTATTTCTGAGATGTAATGGGGGTCATGTCTATAAAAATTGGTGAGATTCACAGAGGATGAACCGTATCTAGGCAGAAACCAAGGCCGAAAACAGGGGAGGCAGCAAGGCTGAATTGAGGCCTTGGAACAAAGGAGCTGCTCTGAAAAAAGTCAAAAAGAGAACAGTGCGTATGTGTATGTGTGTGTGTGTGTCCCTTACAGCATCTGCACACAGCCTGTTAGAGGCATATGGTGCTGTCTTCAGATACTGTTAGTAAATCAAAGGAAGAGACTTGTTCGACCAGACAAATGTAGACTTGAACTCAGCTCCACTCCCACAGACAGTGCGACCTTGAACGTCAGACTCCACATCTACGCAATACTGGTAATACTCTCTTCCTCTGCAGGTGGTTGTTAAGATTAAATGGCCAATTGCTCATGGAAGTTCTTAGCATGGGCCCTAACTCATTTGAGTTCCTTTCATTTCAAACTATCCACTCGGTACCTACAGTGTGCCAGGTGCTCCATCAGAACCACAGGCTTGGGAATGAGCAGCACAGAAATGGCCCCTGACTTTACAAACTTACAATGTCATGGAAGAGTGATATAAAAAAAAATCACAAACTGTGAGAAGTGCAAAGAAGTCTTTTAAAAACAAGAGTACATTGAGGGAAAGTCAGTATGGCTGAGATAGGTGCTGATACAAGCTGGGTGCTCAGGGAACCCTCTCCAGAGAAGTGGAAGTTACCCCCCCAACATCTGAAGAGTCAACAGAAACTAGACATGGAAGGTGGTGGTGAGCAGCTACCCAGTCAAGGGAACAGCAGATGCCTAGGGTGTGGGGCAGGAAGCAGCTGGAATGTTCCAGAACCTGAAAAAGGCTGTGTAGCTGTAGAGCTTTCTCCAAAGGAGTGAACAACTTGTTTCCACTCCTTAGCCTATGGTCGGTGCTCAGTGAACATCATTTTCCTTCCTGGTGTAACACTGAGTAACTCTCAGTTGTAACCTCTGAATAATTCATGCCCATTTCCGCTAAAATCAACAGCAACGGCTTCATAAAGTCCCCGGTTTAACGTAAAAAGTCAGCTCAGCCCTCGTGAATGTGGCTGAGCGTGTGCTAAGGCAGCTTGGGCCCTGGTCTCCTCCAAGTATCACTTCCTGCTCCCCGCGCCCCCCAGCAGAATGGGGCGCTCCGCTCCTCACCTGGGAGCCTGTTTTCACCCCCTACTTCCACCATCCTCTCCTTCCTCCAACCTATCGTCTAACACCTAACTCCAGAGTCACCTTCTCTTTCCACCTTCCCTGGCCTCCGCCCCCCCCCCCCCCCCCCCCCGTTTCCTCTCCTCTCTACCTGGCAAACTCATCTCTCGGGTTTCAGGTCCAATGTCACCTCAAGAGGGCTCCCCTTGGCCATCCCAGCTGTTATAGACTACATGTTCCAGTCCCCCCCCCCAAAGTGCTTGTGATGGAATTCAGAGGTGGGGTCTTTGGGGGTTGATTAGGTGATGAGGGTAGAGTCCTCCTTGATGGGATTAGCTGTTTTGTGAGAAGAGAGCTGGCTTCCTCTCTCTTCCGATCTCCAGAACTGTGGGAAATAACTCTGTTGTTTAAGCCACCCAGTCAGTGGTATTCTGTTAACAGCGGCGGAACTGACTGAAACACCAGCTTAATTAGGGCTCCCCTTTTTTTCTCTCTAAAAGTGCTGCATCATTTTCCTGGTAGATGGTTTCAGAATTGAGCTGAATCGTAGGACACCCCACTGGTTTCCCGAGAACTGCTTGGTGGCATTCAAAAGCCATCTTCTTCAGTTGAGAGAGAAGCGACTTGTGTGATTCATTTCTCTGGGAATAATGTAAGAGACACAGTGGTCCCTCCCGGGAAATGCTGGGGGCCTCTGATCGAAAGCATTCTCTAACAAGATGATATTCAGGTGCTGGGCTCACTTTTGCTTCCAGTTCTGCCACTATCAGCCCTTAGCTCCAGGCCCTGTTGCAACCTTCTCAATAGATACAGGTCTTCAGCTGATCTGGTCAACTTTGTAATAAAGGACCTTCTTTGCTGGAGGCAGAGCCCAGGCCTGACCATTCCCCAAAACATGGCTTAGGAATGACTAGCATCAGGGAAGCTTTATGCCAAATCTCAAGCACCTCAAAAAATTCTCCTTGCTTTCCCTGAGGGTGTCTTATCCCTAAGGCCTTTGCTTACACAGTCAAGAAGATTCTACCGGACACATTTCCATCAAAGGAGCTTTCTTTATTTGACTTTGCTGCTCCCCTTGGCTAGAACACAGGAAGAATTTTCACCTCTCTTTCAGTCTTCACCCCCAAATTCCCCACGCGTGTAACAAGGAATACCAGCTCACCACAACCATCATTCCATCATTCTTATTTACTGAGCCACTATGATGTGCCAGGCCTCAGGGAGAAGAGTATGAGGAAGAAAGAATGTGGTCCCCACCCTCCCAGAGTTCCCCTTCCAGTGGGGGAGATGGGTAATATAAATGACAGTCCTGATCTAGCAGGACAAGTGCAGTGACAGAGAGACACACAACATGCTATGGAGTCCCAAAGGAAGGAGGGAGTTATTCTGTTCATGGAGCTGGGGAGACTTTTCAAGAGAGATGCCGTGAAGCTGAACCTTGACGGCTATGCATCAGACAGAGAGAAGAAAGGCACTCTAGGCACAGAGAACAGCGTTCGGGGGTCAGGTCCAGATAAGGTCAGAAGTCCCAGAAGGCTGCACAAAGGGTACATGGCCAAGAGTTGGGGAGACAAGCCTAGAAACAGTGGGACCACACTCAGATGAGCCGTGTGCCTGGTGAAAGTGTCTGCATTTCCTCTATAGGCAAAAGAGTCATGGGTGGCTTGTAAAGAGCAGACGGTGGTTCTGGAAGATCCATGTCTCTGCGACACGGATAAAGGAGGGGTGTCAAAGAGGAAGAAGTTGAAATAGCAGGACTGTCCTTATGACACCATGATGGTTAATTTTTTGTGTCAACTTGGCTGGGCCACGCTGCCCAGATATTCGGTCAAACATTCTGGATGTTTCTGCCAGGGTGTGTTTTGGATGAATGAACATTCAAATGAGTGGACTTTGAGTAAAGCAGATTATCTGACATAATCTGGGAGGGCTTTGTCTAATCAGTTAAAGACCTAAATGGAACAAACACTGACCTCCCCTGAGCAAGAGGGGATTCTGCCAGCAGATAGTCTTCAGTCTTCAGACGTGATCAGCAACATTAGTTATTTCCTGCATCTCCAGCCTGTTGGCTCATCGTGTAGATTTTGGACTTGCCGGGCCTCCCTAACCACGCGAGCCAATTCCTTAAAATGCATACATACCTACATACATTTCCTATAATCTATCGGTTCTCTTTCTCAAGAAGCCTGACTCATTAGTCACATTCTTTCCAAATATACTTCAACAACTTCTGTGGCTCTAGGAGATGCGTGGAATGGAATTGCTACCCATTGCTATTTTCTCCTCCACCATGCTGAGAGTATTAAGGCTAAGCCTTAATCATTTTTCTCTGCCTCCGACACTTAATACAGGCCAACTCACAGTAAGCACTGACAAGCTTTATAAAAACAACAACCCAATGGCTAAATGATAAGAGTTTTTCAAAGTATGGTACATCCCGCTGGTGGTGAGGTGATTTGGGAGGCACACACCTTTCAATAGCCATCTATAATTGAGGGTCTCTTACCCAACATCTACTTTCCCAAGCTCTCCATCTCCTCAATTGTGTTGGGTGACTGATACCTGCATCACTGTGGGTACTCACTTTCTCATCCGACCATGGACTTGTGCTTGTTCACCAAGAGGCACATGGGTCTGTTCCCATGCGATGACCCCTAGCTCTGAGCCAGTAAGCCTGATCTTTCCTTCTTTTTCTTTCTCACATGGCCATCTGCTTTACTCTGACAGCTTCCACATCCTCCAGGTCAAAGAGGTCATCCTTTCTGTAATGTATCTGCCAAGCCAGGTAATCCAAGTCCCCATCCCACTGGACCATAGGAAAGCCAGCCTCCTCCCAAACATTTCTGATGGCTCCCTGGGTACAAGTGTCACTTATTCTCACCCAGAATACCTTCCTTGCTTCTCCCTCTCCCCCAGGAATACGGTGACTCCTTCTCCCAGATGGGGAGAAACCAGCCCTTCCTTTCACATACCGGGAACAGCACCGAGCTGAGTGCTGAGTCCTTTGGCGTTTATTAGACTTGAGGCTACTACAGACAAATTCCAGGAGCAAAACAAGAGAATTGGTATTTGAGATTACTTTATTAGCACACATACCCAAAACAGTATATGGTTAGAAAGTGAAGCTTCCGGGGCGCCTGGGTGGCTTAGTTGGTTAAGTGTCCGACTTTCGCTTAGGTCATGATCTCGCGGTTCATGGGTTCAAGCCCCGCGTCGGGCTCTGTGCTGACTGCCAGCTCAGAGCCTGGAGCCTGTTTCAGTCTGTGACTCCCTCTCTCTCTGACCCTCCCCTGCTCAAGGTGTCTCTCTCTCTCCTAGAAATAAATAAAACATTTAAAAAAAAAAAAGAAAGAAAGTGAAGCTTCCTCACCCTCCAGTTTCCTATCCCAAAAAAGAACCATTTCTTTTAGTTCCTTATCTATCTTTCCAGAGATAGCCTGTGGATTGACAGATATATATTTTTTTTTCCAGAAAGAGAACACTGAAGCTTCAATAGGATAAACTAGGGCTCTGAAGCCCAGCCATTCAAGAGCACAGCCACGTCTGTCTGTCTGTCTGTGGTTCACCCTGTTGCCTCTGCAGATGTCTTCTCCCACTCAGACCCAAGCTCTCTCTCCTGCTCCCCACTTTACGAAGCCACTTGGCTGCCCTCAGCTCCCATCTGCTCCCAAAGCCGGTTAACATCCACAACTGCCTCTTCATCCCCAGAGCAGGTTTGTCTCACCTGCGAACCCCAACAGCCCAGGGTGATGTTTCCCCCACCAGACGCCAGCTCTGCTCCAGATGAATTACACCCCCACCCCTCAAGCAGAGGCTACAGATGCAGCAGGTGGTGGGAGAGCTTTTGTTGGATTTGTCCCATTGCATGGCCGTCTTCTGCGGGACAAGCTGCTTTCAGCACATGCTGTGTGGCTGTCTCCTCCATCTTCCCAGTTTCTTGTCAGGAGGCATTGGCGGAGCGCAAAGGCTGCTCATCGCCTCCAGGGATCCGTGTACGTGGGCATAAGTGGCCCTGACTCTGCCGATGGGGAAGTGCAGCTCTGAAAGGCAGACTGACCTACCTGACCCCAAAACTGGCATCTCGGAGTCCTGCCTTGTGACTGATCCAAGGACAGCCCCGCCGCTGGGACAGCCCTCACCAGACATTCACAGCGCTTCCCTAACCTCCAGCTACAAAGCTTGCGGATTGACCTAACGGTGTGGGTAAGAAAAGGAGAAGAGCGATACCAGAGGGAAGGGAAGCCCTGAGATTCCAGCGGCCACAGAAAAAAGGGATCCAAGGACAGCCAAAGGTTAACCAGGGCCTTGGAGCAGGCAAGGGACAGGGGCGCTCTCAGGTGGGTACAGTTCGTCAGGGTTTTTGCTGCCCTGCCAGACCCCGGCCCACTGGCCACTCTCACCTCCTGTTGCGCACACCCGTCCCTCTTTATCCCCAGCAGTGCTCTGTCAATCTCTGCTGGGGGACCCCTACACATCACGCCGCAAGCCAGGGCCCCCCACAAGCCTCCATGCCTTGTCCACGTTCATTCTGTCCCGAACCATTTCCCTCTCCTCCACCCGATACTGTCCCTCTTGAACCTCAAACTTCCAAAACTCAGCTTAAGTCACCTTGTCTGCCACTCTCCATCCCTCCGCCCCGCCCCGTGTGCCCACCCACCCAGCCGGGTCTGGAGGTGGGGGGGGGGTTTAGGGAGGAGGGGGTCTCCCGTTGCCAAGCCCCCGAGGAAGGCTGGCACAATGGGAGAAAGTCTTATTTCAAGTCTAATGTATGCAAATTGTAATCTAATCTCATCATCTCACAGTTTGGAGAGCATGACAAGAGGGAGAGAACAATTATAATTATAATTAATTATGAGGGAAATGGAAGACGTTTTTGAATATGAAGTTCTACTACTCTTCTGACGGAAGCTCTTCTGAGGCTCATCACATTCAAATGCAAGAGGGCACCCCGGACATGGCGGAAGGTAAATCCCCGGCTTGTTTTCACCATTGCCAGCAATACCTTATGCTTGCAAGTGCCCGGGTTCGTAACCCAAACTTCCCTCAGCCGTCCCAGCCTGTGAGTGTAAATGAGTCAGTAAGGGCAGTAATGACTCCGCTTGCCCTGGCTCGATGCCACCATGGCTGGCGTACCCCAAGTCGTCCCAGAAGCCCCCAGAAGACCCTCACAGGGCAGAGCAGTCCAGGAGAGATACCCCAAACTCACTCTGGGTCAGTGGCCACGAGAACGCAGAGACAAGTGGGGCGGAAGAATGGCTCCCTTTCCCCACTACCGCGCATGCGTTCTCTTGCCGGAATCCAGATGCGCTGGTCCAGGGGCGTGGGGGTAGCACAGTCTACTTCACAGCCTCACTCCCCTCTTATGGCTACAACTTGGTTACTGGGCAACCGCTTCGGCCACGCCTGGTATCTTCCTCTCTGGACACCCTCCCCCAACCTCTTGACAAAGGCGTTGCCACCAGGCATATAATTTGCAAAGGAGCCTGCAGGGTAGCGGAGAAGTGGAGTTAGCATTGCAAATGGGAGCTCCTATTGGGATCTGAGGCCACGCTCTGCTTTGGGTTGGCGCTGGGTACCTGTATCAACGCCAGTTGTGACTGGAATATTGATTTCCCATGATTCCAGGATAGCAGCTCTCCACAGGAGCTTTGCATTCAGCAAATCCAGAAAGTTTTCTGAACGATGCCTGGCTGGGCCAGGCCTCATGCTGAGCACTTATGATAGAGAAACAAACCAGGCAGATTCTACTCTTGAGGATCCCGTCATCGCCGACTCAGAGCCAATCAGCGGTAGAAATGAGGATAGCAGGGGCCGCTCACTGAAAGTTTCAATATTCCAGGTACCGCACCTGAGTTTTACATGCATGATCGCCTTTGGCTTTCACAGCCGCGCAAGGAGGTTCTATTACTTTCCAGTTTGTGGACAAGAAACCGAGACAGGTGTGATAACCTGCCCAAACTCACACAGTCAGGAAGTGGGGAATCTGGACTCCTGACTCAAGGGCATCTGGCCCTCAAAATCTATACCGGCTGGCACCCCTCCTTCCTAATCACAAGCCTGTGTGCCCAGTGCTGCACCCGAAGGGTGTCCGGGTACACAGAAGCCCGGGGTGCCAGAGGAAGTCAACAGAAGATGTGAAACAGAGAAGAAGGAAGCAGGGACCATCAGGAAGACCTTCCTGGAGTTGGTTGCATTTGAACTCAATTTAACAGAAGGCTGGCGAGTTTTCCAAGAGGACAAGAAGTCAGGCTGGCATCCTAGGCACTGGAAACAAGATGAATAAAGACAGAGCTTCGGGGTGCGTGGCATATTGGAGGGGAGATAAGCAGATTTCAGGGAATGAGATGCAGGTGAATGGGGAGGGGCATTTACTACAAGCAAAGCTGCAAAGAAGGCCCAGCAGGAGGAAATGCCTTAAATGCACACCCACAAGGCTAGACTTGGTCCTGGGAGGCTGGGGAACCATGGAATGATGTAAAACACAGGCTTGATCTGAGGAAAGTTCATTTCACTCTGGGATGTGTAGACAGTGGACTGATAAAGTGAACGGGTGATAAGCTCTGAGGACAATAGAATGGGGAGATGTGGCATAATATCTCATGACTCCTAACCGTTGAACAGAAGTATTCTTTTTAAGTTCATGTGCATCCCTTTCTTGGCTGAAATCTGATCTAGTCAGAAAGACCCAAATAACCTCCCCCACAGAAAAATAATTTTTACGTTCTAATTAAATGACTCCTAAAAACAGCCAGCTTCATTTTTCGAAAGTGTCTATTCGAGGCTCAGAAGTGATCGTGGTCCAGATGGAAATGAAGACGCTGTGTGGCAATCCTACCTCTACAGATTCAGCTGCTGCAGATACTGGCAAGGAGGGACCTTTTTGGCTCCGGGGAGCCCTGATAACAACACAAGGCCATCAGAGCCCTGGGGAATACAGGAAATAGAATCGCATCAGAGGTCCAAAGGCCTGAATAGCATTTTCCTTGCTCACTTTTCAAAAAACCTGAGATTATGGCTCTGGGCTCTGAAGATTGCCAGAACTGTTGTATTTTTGTTTTAAAATGGTAGGAATTTGGCATCCTGATGATATGCCAAGGAAACAATGGCTTTTCAGACAGATCTTTTTTTCTTTTTTTAATTACATTTCTTATTCTAGGACTAAAATATCTTCAAAGGGCATAGGGGAAATCAAAAGGAAAAAATATCTATATATTTATATAGATATAAATACATATATTTATATATATATACTTTATAACCTGCCCCACCTAAAAGGATTATTTACACATGCAAATTTATTCCACACTGTGCCACATGCAGACATATTTCTTATAAAGTTGTCATTTTAGAAGGCACGACATCTTTGGAGGGAAAAAATGTCGGCATTGAACATCTTTCCTTGCCGGGAATTTCCTTAGGAAACATTTCATGAGGGCAAAACAAACAAACCAAAAATTTAAAAACATGACCTTGGGAAGCCACCAAGATCCCAATTCTGCTTCTCGCTAGCAGCAGGAGCTGAGGAATGTGAGCCCACATCTGGGTTTTCTCCTCTGCGGAAAGAATATTAAAGAAGATCTCTCTGCTCTGTCGGATGGATGCTGGAATGCCCTGAAGAAGACATAGGATAATGCCTGTGAGGTCCCTCACACAGAGCCTGGCCATAGGGTGAGTGTCTGTCAAATGTCTGCAGGTATAACCGCAGCCATGATTAGTACCATTGAAATACTAGCTTCCTATTTTATTATAAAAGTAATCATCTCAGGGAGCCTGGGTGGCTCCAACAATGGGGCGTCAGACTCTTGATTTCGGCTCAGGTCATGATCTCACAGGTCATGAGTTCGAGCCCCATGTGGGGCTCTGTACTGACGGTGCAGAGCCTGCTTGGGATTCTCTGTCTCCCTCTCTCTCTGCTTTTTCCCCCACCTCTCTCTCTCTCTCTCAATCTCTCTCTCTCTCAAATAAATAAATAAATATTGGATTTAAAAAAAAAAGTAAGCATCTCCTATTAAACCATCTAGAAAACACAGACACACTACAAGAAAAATTTCAAACCATGTAGAGCCTCGCTGGTCCAAATGAGACTGTGCACTGTTTGCGTTGTACTTTTCTATCTGTTTTCTATGCAAAGAGATCTGGGTATATATAGAAAAAAAGTTTCAAAAATAGGACTATCTGGTGCACAGTGTTTTCTCAGTGAGCCATTTAGGGGGCGACTTTACAAAGCAACAAATCAGTGAGAGGCATTATGCTCCTACTCTGAACTGAGCATGAAACAGTCTAAGCCCGGGCCCAGTGTAAGCAGGTTAGGGGCCCCGATCCCTAATTCCTGACTCCACTTTTGACCAGCAGCCAGCCACCTGTTCGAGACTTCAGGCTCACAAATAGCAGAGTTCTGTTACTAATTTCCATTTTCTTCTTCCTTAGCATTTGGTAAAACCTTATAGACAAAATCTTATAGGCATAACCGTGCATCTCAAGAAGAAAAGACTGTTCATGTCTGTTCAGGTCCAATGTTGTCTTGTTTTCTCCTTGGATTTCCTGGTTTCCTTGAATTCCAACCTCTTTGAGTCTCTTCTTACAAAGCTCTGCGTTCTCTGAGGGTCTGTGAAGAATGCCTTGTGCTGTGTAATCATGGTCCAGAAATGGCTACTCTGCTTGCCTGGACCTGTAACTCTCCATCTAATTTGGAAAACTGCTCTGTCTGACAAGGATAGTAGTACTCTACCCCCTCCACAGAGAAGAGTAACTTCCCAAATGAGGTCCCAGGAAAATCAGATTGCCCTGGGGAATCCGGTGTAATCCAAATAAAAACGGGTTGCCCTAAAGGTAGCCCCGGGCACTGGGTCACATCCAAAAGAAATATAAAACACAGCCACAAAAGCCTTGAAAAGTAAAGTGGGTCTGTATTCCAAAACCTTAAGGAGCATGCAAAAGGGGAGATGGCATGGAACAAAACCAATTCGATTTCCTTTAAAATCTTTTTGCCCACCACTGTCTCCAAAATCCATTACTTTTAGCAACTGCATCATCTTCTCTCTTCTTTCTTTCTCACACCTCCCTCCCAAAAAACTTCCTCTCCCGGAGCCTACCCCCCTCTTGCTCACCCACTCCCCGCAGCAGGTATTTTGTTTTCCAAGTAGGCCGAATGGCCTTGCCGCTGAAGATCCCTATGCCATTTGCTATCATTAATATCCTCAGAAACACATGAAAAGATATGGAAATCGGGTACTATAAAAAGAAACAGAACAAAAAATCTGGGGGAAAAGTAGAAATTTAAACCTCAATAAAAGGGTTGGAAGATAGAGTTGAGGAAATCTGCTCCCTCCTTCCCCAAAATAGAACAAAGAAGTAGGGAATTTAAAAAAAAAAAAAAGAGGTCCAGGAAGCCCAATGTTCAAATAATAACTTTAGGGGGAGAAAAGAGAGAAAGAGAAAAAATAGAAGGGAGAAAGTCTTAGTCAAAATATGCCGAGAACATTTCTCAGGTGAATAAGAGAGCCCAGGTTGAAAGAGCCACCCAGCGCCCAATGAAATGGACAAAAATAGACTCATGCCAAGGTGCGGGATTGTGAAATTTCAGAACATCACAGGAAAAGATATCTCTCAAGCTTCCGGCAAGAAAATTGTCACATCCAAAAGATCAGGTGTAAGAATCGCTTTGGAGTTTTAAGCTGCAAACTAGAAAACAATAGTGAATGTCTTCAACCTTCCGAAAACAAATAAATCAGTTCCAGCAGAGAATTCTAGAACTGGCCAAACTGCTGATCAGGTGTGAATATAGATTAAGAATACTTTCAGAAATGCACTCTCGTGCACCCTTTGTCAGGAAGCAGCTGGAGAGTGAACTGTTTCAAAAGGAGGTGGCAATCCGAGGCAGAGGGAGACAGGGTGCAGGAAACCCATGTTCAGGCTTGACGGGGTGATAACTACTTAAAAAAAAACAATCAAGCAACAAGAAGTTAGCTCTCAGGGGGGAAATCTTTTCACTGGGATTCATTACATGACTCAGCCAGGAAAAATGTTTGCAAAGTTAACCCATTACAACATACAAATATCCTGTGTGCATTTGATTTGAAGGCGAAAAGGGAATCTTAAAAATGTCAATACTCTAGGGCATCTGGGTGGCTCAGTCGGTTAAGCCTTTGACTCTTGGTTTCGGCTCGGGTCATGATCTCATGGTCGTGAGTTTGAGCCCAGTGTCAGGCTCTGCACGACAACTCAGAGCCTGCTTAGGATTCTAAGCAGAGGATTCCCTCTCTCTCTGCCCCTCCCCAGCACATGTGTGTATGCATGCTCTCTCTCTCTCTCTCAAAATAAATAAATAAGCTTTTAAAAAATGTCAGTACTCAGAAGGAAGGGTGGTGGTTGCCAGGGGGCTGGGAGAGAGGGATGGGGAGTCATTGTTTAATGGGTACAGAGTTTCAGCTTTACAAGATGAAAAGCGTTCTGGAGAAGGATGGATGCTGGTGGTTGTTGCACATTATGAATGAATTTAACACCACTGAGCTGTGCACCTAAAAAGGCTTAAGATGTTACATCTTGGGGCACCTACGTGGCTCAGGTCATTGATCTCACAGTTCATAAATTCAAGCCCCACATATCGGGCTCTGTGCCAACAGCTCAGAGTCTGGAGCCTGCTTCGGATTCTGTGTCTCCCCCTCTCTCTCTCTCTGCTCTTCCCCAACTCATGCTGTCTCTCTCTGTCTCAAAAACAAACATTAAAAGAAAAACAATTTTTTCAGTTGCTAAATCTTATGTTTGTATACCACAATAAAAAATTTTTTTAAAGGAGAGGTTGTAACTTCTTTTTTTTTTTTTTTAAATGTTTTATTTATTTCTAGGAGAGAGAGAGAGAGAGACAGCTTGAGCAGGGAAGGGTCAGAGAGAGGGAGTCACAGACTGAAACAGGCTCCAGGCTCTGAGCTGGCAGTCAGCACAGAGCCCGACGCGGGGCTCGAACCCACGAACCGCGAGATCATGACCTAAGCGAAAGTCAGACGCTTAACCGACTAAGCCACCCAGGCGCCCCGAGAGGTTGTAACTTCTAACTGATACCAATTTCAGATGTTTCACAGACACTACAGGCTTCAGCTATTATATTCTTACTTCAGTTTGGTATTGTCTTACATTTTTGTTTTCTATACATTCTTTAGGTTTAAAAGCAAGCTCTCATATTAGGAGTTAAATTTTATTTATTAAAAATTTTTTTAAATGTTTATTTATTTTTGAGAGACAGAGAGACAGAGCACGAGCAGAGGAGGGGCAGAGAGAGAAGGAGACACAGAATCGGAAGCAGGCTCCAGGCTCAGAGCTGTCGGCACAGAGCCCAACGCAGGGCTCAAACTCACGAACCCTGAGATCATGACATGAGCTGAAGTCGACCACCCAATCAACTGAGCCACCCAGGCGCCCCTAGGAGTTAAATTTTAAAGTAGGGAAATTTTTAATTAGGAAAATTTCTAATCCAGAACCTTCTAAGCCAGAACATGTCAACCTTATTTGTGCACTCTTTTACAAATAAATCCACAAACTGAAAGTGAGAGGGTGGGAAAAAAAAAAAAAAGAATCAGGGTGCCTGGCTAGCTCAGTCAGTAGAACGTATAATTCTCCATCTGGGGGTTGGGAGTTCGAGCTTCACGTTGGATATAGAGATCACTTAAAAATAAAACTCTTTTTTAAAAAAAGTATCAATACAAATGAGTGGAGTGATCAAGAAAAAGATAAGCAGATAGAAAGAAGGATAGGCTCAATGGAAAGCAGAACATGGTAGAAATTTATTCAGATATAGGTCACTTAAAACAGAAATGCTTACATTGTTTAGGGGGAAAATCTAGCTATATTCTGTTTTGTGACATGTTATCATAGCACAGCAAGACTGAAAATAAGGTGATATAGTAAAAGATGTACTAGTCAGATAATAATCCAAAGCTGGAGACAGAAAGTTTTCCCTGTGAGGGGCCTGATAGGAAACATTTTAGGCTTTGCAAGCCATAAGGTCTCCATTGCAACACAACAACTCATCTCCCACTGCAGTGTGAAAACACGCACAGACAAGAGTGAACTGATGGGTGTGGTTGTGTGACAATAAAACTTTATTTAGAAACTCAGCCGTCAGGCTGGATTTGGCTCACAGGCCATAGTGTGCAGCTCTGTGATCTAGCCTCTCATCAGCTCTCTGACTTCACCCCTTCCTCCTCTCCCTCTCTGGCCTGCTCAACTGTCCACCCCAGCTCTAGGCACGGTCAACCCTTCTGTTCTTCAAACCTGTGAAGACTCTTTCCATCTCAGGATTTTGCTTTTGCTAAGCCGCCCGCCAGGAACATTGTCGCACCCAGACTTACTTCCTCATTTCCTGCAGGAATCAGGTCAAATGTCTTCTCAAAGAAGCCTCCCTAGTCTCCCCCCCCCCCAATCTAAGATATCACCACCTCCCCCGTCACCAGCACCTCACCTTTGACTCATGTATTTGTCATCACCTGACACATTGTATCTTTCTTTGCTTGTTGATGATCTGTCTTCCCAGCCCAGGATGGAGGCTGTGTGAGCAGGGTCCCTCCTCTTTGCTCAGGGTCTCATCCCCAGTGCCCATCACCACCTGGTACACATCATCAGAGCTAAATAAAAATTGTTTGAATCAGTGGATGAAGGAAGGAAGGAATATCTTCAGCAGTATGGGCCTTTGAAACTTCCCTCAATGAAGGGTCCATATGCTCCCTTTCCATCTAGAAGATCAAATTCTGTTGTCCAGCTGGTCTAAGTTTTCTTCATCAGGGTTGTAATTAAAAAGGGGGGGGGGGAACCCATATCCCACTTGCACAAATAAATGGCACAAAATCATCCCTTACCAACAGATATTTCAAATGTGTTTAAGCATTGGTGATGTATGAGATAAAGCAAACTTCTTCTCATTTAAAACAAATTTAAAATAATGATTTAGAATTGTTATAGAATTCTATATCATCAGAGGTGAAAGGCCCCTAATACCCCCTTATTCAACCCTTTCTTCCCTGACGGGACAGTGAGCCCAGAGAGGAGAGAAGACCTCTCAAGATCACTGAACAAGAGGGTAAAGGCTTGGACCAGCATCCTCACAGTAGCCAAGGATACTTAACTTTATATTCTATGATAACACATTTTCAGAAGCAAGCTTTTTTTCATCTTGAAAGTAGCATTTATAAGAAAACGGATCCAGCTATTAAGTGTGGAGTTTAATGTCTAATGGATTCTTCTCTGTCTCTTGGTTATAAATAATCAGGGAACGAATATACTCCCCACACCTTAAAAAAAAAAAAATCCCAGTTTCATGTGAGATTATTTTTATCTTTCAAACAAAAATGCCAGCTTTGGAGTTTAATGAGCTAATCCTTGTATCTCTCATCAAAACTAGTTGTATTTCCAGTGTAGGTGTATAATCATTGACATGTTTACCAGGGAACATCTTTCATCCACTTTCAAGCCATTTTTCTGCTTCTTTTTCAAGCTGGGGAAGAAAACCATAATCACTAAGACCCAATGACAATCTACTCAGTTGAGGGCATTTTATAGGTATGAGCTCTTTTAATCCTCAACATGGCCATTTGAGGGGTTTATTTTTGTTTTACAGATTAAGTAACAGACTGGGAGAGGTTAAGTTAGCTCTTTCAAGGTCAAGGAAAGAAAATAAACAGAGGATTTAGAATCAGACAGACTTAAGTCCAAAGTTGAGCCCCAGACCAATCTAGCTAGATGATCCTAGACAAATTACTCAACTTCTCTGAGCCGCCAGGACCAGTGCTGTCCAATAGAACTCTCTGTGACGATGGCAACATCCCACATCTGTGATGGCCAGTGCGGAAGCCATGAGCCACATGTGGCTATGGGGCTCTTGAGATGTGGCTAATGCAACTGAGGAAGTGAATTTAAATTGTATTTAGTTTTAATGAATTTGAATGTCCATAGCCACATATGGTTAATAAATACCATATTGGTCAGTGCAGTTCCAAGTAGTATTCTCTTAGATTCAAGCAAGAGGGGCCCCTACCCTCAGCGCTGCACTTTTGGGGCCCTATACAGCTCTCCTCTGGCCATAGCCCTCCCTGAGGGGTGAGGAACACACAAGCCCCCGGGCCCACACCCCCACATTGAGACCATGCTTTGGGGATGTGAAATCATGACATCTGCCCAAACAGTCCAAGTCCACTTCCAAGGCTGCCTGGCCCTCTTCCCTAGTGCCATGTTTCCAAGAGTCATCTGTACTGGTGGCATTCATACCTCTGGCCCACAGGGTATCCAAAAGTGGCCATCTGTGGGAAGTGAAAACATGGCTTAAACACACAGACTGGTGTATCCACATGAGGGTGTACAAGGCCCCTTGTGGCACTGGCTGGAGCCAGGAGTGAAAGAGAAGAGAGCAGAGCTTAGGCTGGGCACCACCTCTCCCTGCAACCCCACAGCCAATGGGGAACTCCCCTTGAGAACCATCCAGTACATTCCTTTCATCCTAAACTTTGAATGTAATGAGCTAATCCTTGACATCTCACGTCAAAATGTGTTATCTTTCCAAAGCAGGTATCAAATTGTTATTTCCATTTGCAACAAAAGAACGCCCTTCCACCACCCTTAGCTCCCAGCAACAACTCCCAGCCCAGAACATTCTTGCTTCAAGGAACTGCTTCCTAATATTCAGAGGTCCCTGGGTTCTGCTTGGTTCTAAGCCTCCCCTCCAGCCTCCCATCAACATGCCCTGGAGAAGGGATCCCCCAGTCCGGTGACTGGCCCCACACCCTCCCCCATCCCATCATGCAAGTCTGGGGCTTCTCCTGGACCCTTTTCTCCGCTTTCTCTGGAGCTGGTCATTCACCAGTTCTGCCCAGTCAACACTGTACACATACCTCAGGCTCCTCCTTCGTCTCAGGGGAAGCTGTGGGTTCACGGCTAGGGCTTCGCCATGGTGGTTATGGCTGCTGCTATGTTATAAAAGAGCAGTGGCCACTGTCATTAGTGCACACCTGGGAGTTTGCACACGTGTAAAGCCAACTCCAAGGCCAGTGATTATTCCTTTTAGGACCAAGTACATCTTCTTAGACAGTAGGGTTAAGACAAAGAATAAGCAGAGTTACCTGAGTGGCACAGTCTGTTACGCATCCAAATTTGGCTCAGGTCATGATCTCACGGTTTGTAAGCTCCAGCTCCACATCGGGCTCTACGTGGACAGAGCAGAGCCTGCTTGGGATTCCACCTCTCCTTCTCTCTCTGCCCCTCCCCCACTTGCTCTCTTTCTCCCTAAACAAGCAAATAAATAAGTAATCAGACAATAAAATTGACCTGTTTCCATTGGTGCACATTTCTGTGATTTTTAGTTTTTTAGTTTTTATTTTTTTAACGTTTATTTATTTTTGAGAGACAGAGAGAGATAGAGAGTGAGCAGGGGAGGGGCAGAGAGAAGGGAAGACACAGAATCAGAAGCAGGCTCCAGGCTCTGAGCTAACTCAGCACAGAGCCTGACGCGGGGCTTGAACCCATGAACTGTGAGATCATGACCTGAGCCAAAGTCAGAGGCTTAACTGACTGAGCCACCCAGGCACCCCCTGTGAATGTTAACACATGTCTACATTCGCATCCCCACCACCGCCATCAGGATAGAGAACAGTCCCATCCAGATAGAGAACAGTCTCATCTGTCATCTGGGAAAACTCCTGCCTACTATCTATCTCACCCCACATCCTGGGAAGCCTTGATCTGTTCTCTGTCACTGTAGTTTTGTCCTTTTGACAACATCACCTAAATGAAATTGTACATCCATTTCAAGGAAGGATTCCTTCCCTCAGCACAAGGCCTTTGAGATGCATCCAAAGTGGTATGTGTATCATATCCTGTCCATTTTTATTGCCAAATAGTATTCCGTTGTAGGGATGCACCACATTTTGTTAATTCACATGCTGAAAGCCAGGTTCTGTTTGCACTCTTTGGCAATCATGAAGATGGCTTCTATTCACATCTGCGTATAGGTTTTTGTCAACCTAATTTTCATGTCTCTCAGGTGGATAACTCGGAGCGGGATTCCTGATGAATGTAGTCCTGTTATAGTTTAGGGCCCAGGCTACAAGGTTTTTCAAGAAAATAAAAATAGTGTTAAAGAAGGAACATTGAACAGTTGCATGGCATGAAATAATTTGTCTTTTTTTTGAAGCCTATTTACTAACTCTGTTAGACATAATTCTTGTGGTTAGAAGGAACAGAAGTCCTTAGCTTAAGCAAAAAGAAATATATTCACAAGAAGCAGATGTAGCTCCTAAAAACTCAGAACAGAGATGCAGCAGGAGCCTCAGAAAGATCTAGAACAGAGCCGAGTAAGCTATCAGGATTTTCCCTGCTTCTCTCTGTGCATTTGTTTCAATCCCCTCCCCCCGCCCCCCGGAAAAACTTACTGTCTCTGCAACTTGGTCCTTGGGTTTATCTAGAAGATACCACCTAGAGTCTCCAAGTTCACACACTGTGAGCCTAGCTATGCGGTAAGGTCAACTCCCCATCAAAGCAAATTCCATATTTGTAGGACAAGAACCCTGGCCAGTGCAGCCCAGTCCATATGACCAGAAAGACAGGCCCATATGGAACCAACATAACTGCCAGTGACCCCCTTCATGTCCTTATGGGTTGGGGACACTGCCCAGAAAAGAGATACTTATGTAGTGGAAGGCTGCTCTTTATCAGCCTCTAACCCCCTTCCTGGGCCGGGGATGGGGGTGTCTCTTTACCCCCTCCATAGCTCCCCACAGGGAGGAAGATCAGCCACCATCAGTGAGTGTGGGATGAGGTCTGGGTCAGGTTATTGTACCTTGAAAGTTTTCACTTCATTCTCGTGTCTCCTGATGTGGCTAGTTTTTTAGGGCAAGCCCCGCCTCCTCCGCCCCGGGGCCCCCCCCCCCCCCCCCCCCCCCCCCCCCCCCCCCCCCCCCCGCCCTCTTCCTGTCAGTGGGGCCAGGTGGAGAAGCAGCCATCCATAGGGCCCGGGTGCTCCCTTTTCCCAGACCCACAGGGCATTCCGGTCCCGCATTCAGATCTGTGGAGGGGAGGGGATTTGGAAAAACTTGTCCCAGAAAGCTACTAAGATACTTGCCCAAGTATTAATGCAGTGGTACTTTAATTCCAATTCTGCTCTTGTATTAGGTATATAAATACCCCCTCGGGGGGAGGAGGCTGATTGGCAGAACAGGATCTGAACTCTCTTGGATCCTTTTTCATAACACCATTCCATATCAACATTCCCTTACCTTCATGTCTATTCACCCCAAAAGGTGACTAAGATTACATTTCCAACTAACTAGTGGCTCCCTAATCATCTACTTACCTGGGGCTCTTCAGAGAAATACCAAAGAGAAATTAACGGATGCACTGGCACTCCAAATCCCAGTCCAGCTCAGCGACGCATCCACCCAAAGGCATAGCCATTTGACTGCTCCTTTACCCCCTTCCCTCAGGCTCCAGGGGCTACCACGGTTTACGGTCATGGTCAAAGGCTTTAGTCCTGACCTCCCCAGCAGCCACATAAGACATAGATGTGTCCCCTGGAAAGATACTCATGCCCTTCCTTGCAGAAGCCCCTAGCACCTCTCCTTGAACAAAGCAGGTCCCATTTGAAATGGGAGGTAAGTCTTCAGAATGAGCACGGGCTTTGAGGACTCTTAAGATTAGGGCTCCCATGGGGCGCCTGGGTGGCTTAGTCGGTTAAGCGTCCGACTTTCGCTTAGGTCATGATCCCGTGGTTCGTGGGTTCGAGCCCCGCGTCGGGCTCTGTGCTGACTGCCAGCTCAGAGCCTGGAGCCTGTTTCAGAGTCTGTGACTCCCTCTCTCTGACCCTCCCCTGCTCACGCTGTCTCTCTCTCTCTCTCCTAGAAATAAATAAAAATATTTAAAAAACAAAAAAAAAAAGATTAGGGCTCCCATCCCAACTCTGTTCCTCGTGGCTTGAGAAAAGCACCCAAGCTTCTTGAGCCTCATTTTCCTCCCCAGTGCTGTGTCCCAGAGCTGTTCAAGCATTAAATGAAATGCTTTCTGTATGTGCTGGCCTGAGATAATTGCTCCAAATTCATTTGTTCTCCCTTCCCGCCTTTTATCAACACAACCTCAGTGAAATCTCTTTCAAAGTTCTTCGGGATTTGCAGCTGTGTGTTTGGCATTTTGACATTATTTGCTTAAAAGTAAGCACAAAGCCTTCCCCGTTCGCAGTTTTCTAAGGAAAAGAACAAAGCAAAGGTGTTCTGTTTTTGACTCATGTGAAGGGAGACTATAGCTTTTCTATGTGTCCACGACAGTGTCATTCTGCCCCTCCTTCTGCTGGACTCCCAGACCGCGTCTCCTCCATCTCAGTCGGCCCTGATAAAGGTAGCAAATGTGTCACCTGATGAAGTTTTGGGGTGATGGAGGGGTCCAGAGCCGACGCCAAGAAACAATTCTTAAAGACATCTTTGGTGCAAAAAGGTGATTTTATTAAAGCACGGGACTGGACCCATGAGAGGAATTGCTGCCCTGAGGTTGTGACGGATAACTCACTAGATACCTTCAGGCTGGGAGGGGGTCAGGGATAGAGTGAGTCTCAAAACATTTTGGAAGCAAGGTTTCCAGGACCCTGGGGCTAGCTGTTGCTAGGGAAACACCATTTAACAAAACCTCAGTCAGGAGATCCTTCAGATGATGCATATGGGAAGCCATAAGCTTGGAGTATGATTGCCGGCATGTATCTTGGGGCGGTTGAGACAAAGGAAGGAGGCTTACAGGATCCTTGAGGTTTGGATGATGTTAAGCTAAGATTCTCTTTTGCCCCCGCCACGGTGTCATCATCGAGGCAGCTGAGCTCCTAGAGGGGGGTCCCTCTGCTGATTTCAAGGACTTGTCAGCTGGGCTGTGGGCAGGAAGGGGATTTAAGTTCTCACTTGCCTCAGTTTCCCAATCACCCCGGCAAGCACTGAGACCCCTTTCCTTTGTTCTTGGGTAGCCAGGAGTGTCGGAGGAGTATCACACGTATTCCACTTTGCGGGGGCGGGGCAAGCAGCCTGTATTTTGCCCTCAGCCTGCCCCACGCTCCCGCATCGCCTCCCACTGGCCTGTGGGCTCCTGGGGAACGGAAGTGTGTCTACATCATCTTTACAGCCCCACTTGCGGGCACCCGGCCTGGCACAGAACAGGGACTCGTGCAAGTTTGTTGAGAGAGGAAGGGAAGGAACAACTGGAATGTGGTTACTGCTACACGACTTGGAAAGCTTTCGATTCCTGTCTTCTCGGTGCTACGGGCTGACAGTTTGGCTGCCTTGAATTTTAAGCTCCATTTAGAGGCTTCTTTAGCCCGAGTTTCCTAGGAAGAAATAACACCAGTTGCAAGAACGAATATATTTAATGTATTTGCAAGTCCCAAGTGTTTCTGGAGAAAGACACTCCTCCACAGTAAACAGAAAATGCAGTTGATTTGATCAAATGGTATCTTCCTGTTTAGAGGGCAAAAGGCATAGAAAATTGGCCCCGATGATTGCCCTCCTGGTTCTGGAAGGTCTGACCCATCATATCTTCTTAGGAGATTGTAAGCTAAGGCACCAAAGTAATCCTGACAAACACAGGTTTTGTTCCAAGAAGGAACTTAGGACCGAAGGTAAGTTCTCTAACACTCGAGTTTCCACCCTGAGTGCAAGATTAAAGTTCGTTGCGTCCCCAGAGAGGGCTCCAAGCTGAGTTGTAAGAGGAAATGAACTAGTATATATGACAAACAGGGAAGATGTAGCTAAAAACTCAAGGAGTCATTTGTGGAAAGGACCATAATCATTGCAGGCTAGAGAGGGATGTCATTCAATCCGACCAATAAACAAAAGCCCAGTGCTTCTTTCCACCGGCTTTGAACAGCACCCCCATCCGTCAAGGCACCCCGCAATCCGCCTCTCCTAAGGCATGCTTCTTCCAGAAGGCTCCACCCAATGTCCCTTGTGATCCAACCTCCCGCCTGAGCAGGGGCTTTATTAGAGCAATTCCTCATTGTGTTTGGAGTGTTTGCATCTGCCTCGCCCACTAGGAGAGGAAATGGAGTCTTACTCGTCTTGGATCCTCCTACAAACTTAGCATATTTTTACGTAACAGTGACAAAGTAGTTTGCATTCATCGAACCCTACAGCACCGCTGGCATCTTTGCTATGTATGTTACCAATAGTGTGTCATTTCATTCTGAGAACAAACCTGCAAGGGTTTTCTTTCTTCTTTTTTGTCCCCTACCGCCAATGTTTTATTATGAAAAGTTTTAAGCATGCAGAGAAATTGAAGAAATTTTACAGTAAGCACCCATTTGCCCACTACCTACATTCTACAGCTAAATCTTAATGAGACTTGCATTATCACATCTCTCTCCATCTGTCCATCCCTCTATACATCTATCAATCCGCCTTATTTTTAGATGCGTTTCAAAGTAAGCACAAGTATATTTTTAATACTGAGTTTACAGATTCACAAAGATTCAGAACACTTAAACGTTTTGCAGGAAGATCACACAGCAAGTAAGCAGTAGAGACGAGATTTAATTTCCCATCTGCTTATGGCAGAAATCACTCTCTTTTTACTCTACGAGCCTGCATCGGATCAATATTTATTGAATGAGTGAAGGAGCAATGTCAGTTGTGAGCAGCGTAAGAAGATGTCAGTTTATTGGCAAATAGAAAACTGCGTGGAAGTGTGTGAGGCTCATATTGAAGTTTTCCTTCAGCAATTAAACAGATCCTATTTGTAGTATACTATTGTGTGCCATTGTAGTATTTATAAATCCTGGGCTCTGAATTTATATTAGAGTCCACATTATGGTGGAGGAGATAGACAATACAAATAGCAAGTCTAAAAATTGGAAAAACTCAGCTAGGGATTATGCTAAGAAAGAAATCAAACAGTCTGAGGGTCTATTTAGAGTGTAAACAGGGAAAGCCTGGGTGCCGGAGCTGAGGCTGGCTGGGCAGGAAGGAGAGGGGGAGCACTGAGGAAGATAAAAGCAACTCTGGGGGTGAATCTGAGCTATAATAAGAAATCATACGGGAAGTAGTGTTTCACTTCAGAAACAACAGTATGTGCAAAGTCCCTGAGGTGAGGAGGACTGTGACACTCCTGAGGAGTAGAAAGAAGGGGGGTGGGGTGAGCAAAAAGTCACAACAAATGAGGTTAGAGAGGGGTAGGGGTGTCCTCATGGGCCAAGATAGGAATCTTGAATGTAAATATAGGTACAATAAGAAACCATTGGAAAGTTTTAAGAAGGGAGGTGTGGCAAGATCTGATTCCTCATATTTAAAGATCACTCTGATCAAATATGGAAACCAGACTTTTGGAGGCAGAATGAAAGCAGAAAGTCCAGTGCAAAGGGCTAAGCCGAATCTTCACAAAGTTTGTATGTTGAAACCCCAACCCACAGTACCTCAGAATGTATTTGGAAATAAGGTCTTTACAGAAGTAATTGAGTCAAAATGAGGTCATTAGGGTGGGCTCTAATCCAAAATGGCTGATGTCCTACAAGAAGAGGCGATTAGGACACAGTCACACACAGAGGAAGACCATGTAGGGACACAGGGAGAAAACAGCCATCCACAAGCTGAGGAGAGAGGCCTCAGGAGAACCCTGCTGACACCTTGATCTTGGACTTGTAGCCTCTAGAATTATGAGAAAATAAATTTCTGTAGTTTAAGCCACCCTGTCTGTGGTACTTTGTGATGGCAGCCTGAGCTCTAAGAGAACAGTTCAGAAACGGTGGCCATGGTCTGTTTGAGAGAGGATGGTGTCATGAAGCCAAGTGGTAAGATTTAGGATCCATATTGGAAGTACTGCCAGCAGGATTTGTAGATGGACCAGATGTGGAGGAGAGGGAAAAAGAAAAGTTAAGATCAGGGATGACTTTTAGGACTGGACTTCAGCTGTTAGATGAATGGGGATAGGGAAGATTTGGGGAGGAAGTCCTTGGCAGTGGAAGCCAGGAGGTCCGTGTCAGACAGGCCATGTTGAACAACTGAGCTGGCCATGTGTATGAGCTTGGTTGAGCGCTCATAGTAACCACAGAAATATCTAATTCCACTGAGCATTGATAGGTACCAAGTAACGTGTGAGGAATACCTACAAAGAGAGAGGAATAAAATGTAGGCCTCATGATCCAGAAAGCCAAGAACTTATTTTAAATCCTCAGCAATGCATAGGATTGTATTTTCCCCATGATCAAAGTTAGAGAAATAAAAGTCTTGACCAGAGCTGCAATGACATAAATCTGTGGGGCACTTTACGGGCCAGATGTAGGTGACACTTGTCTGAGTAGGAGTCAAGGATGTAAAACTGCCTACCTCGTCGTGTTAAGTGATCAGAAATTAACTGAACATGTTTTTGTTAAAATGATTTCATTTGTCTAGGAAATTCTTAGAACAAAGAGAGTCAGGGACAGAAATGTATTATGAGATAAGTTCCACCTTCAGACTCAACCCACACAAGTCAAATGCAAAAAAAGTTGGATTATCCTTGAGTTCCTGAACAAATGGTGCTTGACACCGATAGAAATAGTAAGGGATAGACATGAAGTCCTTTCTTCTTTCTGGTCTTCTTTGGAATGAAGAAGCAAGAATCCAGACCACGTTGGCTTCTTGCTCTAGGCTGCGGAAACATGATTGCTTCTGGGTATGGACCTGGGTCTTGAGCAAAGGCCCAGCCTGGACCCTAATGGCAACATGAGGGCTTAGCTCCAATTTTCCCTTTTTGTTTTCCATGATAGCATTTGATATGTTTTTGCAGTGTTTTCCACACCTCTCTGCAATGTTCCTTGACTTTGCCATCTATTTTTCTCTTCTTTAGCATTCTCATGGAAACCACAAAAAAAAAAAAAGAAAAAGAAAAAGAAAGAAAAGAAAAGAAAAGGTCTCCTATCTAATGAAGTGACGAAAAACAAAACAAAATAAAACAAAAACTCAACCATGCTAGGTCTTTCTCCCCAAAGTTTAGCCCACACTAGAGCAATGTGTTGTGAAAACAAAGGGTAAGCAATGGTAAAATTATGGCCCACCACTTGCCAACAGAGAAGACTTGGGAAGTTATTTCTCAAAGCTCTCCATCCTTGCTCAGTAAAATAGTGTAAGAATATCTATTGCATAGAGTTATGTGGACTCAATATATGTAAAGCATCTGGAGTATACTAGGCATTCAAGTAATGGTAACTGTTGTTAGCACACATGCCTCCCTGATGGCGCCCGACTATACTGAGTTAGAGAAGTGACATGGCTGTGTCAGACGAGAGAGGGCACTTCCCTGACAGAGGAGAACATACTGGAAGCCCCAGGAAGGTAAAAGTCCTATGGAATGCCATTACCAGAACTAACAAACATTCACTGGAAATCCCTGTGCTGCCCCTAAGCCATTACACATCTTCCAGACTTGCATTTGTCTAAGCTCGTGTTGAGCAATTTGTATTTTCCATTTGTAACACCTCCTGAGATAACGAATTGCAGTGGTTAGTCATAGCTCACAAATCTCCTCTTCACTAAAGCAACAGCCTTCTAGGTGCATGGTGAGACCCAGGGGAAGGAGTTCAGATGCTCTTTTCAAGTGTGAGTTGAATCTGCCCTTATCCTATAAGGTCTTAGGTAAATGGCTAACCTCTACAATTTTCAGTCTCTTCACTATGAAATGGGGATTATGGTGCCCAAGCCACACATGGTTCAGCCATCAGAGACAGTGACCCACCGTTCCTTCTGCCTAGTATGCTCTTTTCTGTACCTTATCTACATGGCTTGCTTGCTCATTTCATTAAAATGTTTGTCCAGGAGTGCCTCGCTGGCTCAGTCGGTAGAATACCCAACTTTTAATCTCACGGTTGTAAGTTCAAGTCCCATGTTGGGTGTGGAGCCTACTTAAAATAATAATTAATAATAATAATAATAATAAATGAATAATAAAATAAAATCTTTGTCCAAAGCTCACTTGTAAAAAAAAAAGTTCAATATCTGTACCATAACCACCTAAAAAACTGGAGAAAATATAAGAAACTCTTTTCAGACCTTGGACAATAAGCAGATAAGTACTGTGGAAAATTTACTAAGAGTGGGGCAGCAAGCCTTACAAATGTGTTCGGTTTCTGTCTGGATAGTTTCTGCAAATCAGAATAAGGAGGAGAAGCCCAAGTGGGAGACTAAAATCTTGCTAAACAATACAAGACAGAGGTGCCTGGGATTTGTAAGGAAGAATACTGGAAAGAATTCCAGAAGAGTACTGGAACTAAACAGAGAAACATCCTCCAAAATCCTTGTAAGTTTCCCCCTTCCCGTCACTGGATGAATACTAATGTACGTGAGCATGGCGTGAGACTCTATGAGGCTATGCTAAGACCAGAGCTATAAGCTGAACAATCCCCACTGCTTACACATGGCTGGGAGACATTTGAGTTCCCACCAGCCAAAGTGGAGAGCAGTCACCAAAAACTGAAGCTGTTTGGTACACACCCCAGACACAACCCAACAGCTGCAGAATATACATTCTGGTCAAATGCGCGTGGAAAACACCGTTAGATGAAATGCTGAGTCACAACGAGCCTTAACATTTTTAAAGGGACTGCCGTCACATGGATACATTCTCTGACCACATGGAATTAAGTGCTAAGTTGATAACAAAAAAAGATATCTGAGAAAACCCTAAATATTTAGAAATTAAGCAACATACATGTTGAATGATCCATGGGTTAAAGAAGAAATCACAAGTGAAATTAGAAAATATTTGACAGAATGAAGTGAAAGGGAGGCTTCAGTGGGATGGAATACAGAGCCCAGAAATAGCCCCATGCAAGTACAGACAACCCATTTTGACAAGGGTCTTCCAGAAGCAATTGAATGGAAAGCATAGTCTTTAAAAAAAAAAAAAAATGGTACCAGGACAATTGGATATCCATAACAAAAATTAATAAGCCTCAACCTAAGCCTCACCCCTTATCCAAAAATCAACTCAAAATGGGCTGTAGATTGAGTTGTTAAACATCGAACTCTAACACTTCTAGAAAAATAAAAAGACATGGGAGAAAATGAGACCTGGGACTTGGTGAAGAGTTCTTAGATACAACACCCAAAATGTGATCCATAAAAGAAAAAAATCAGTATGGGGTGCCTGGCTGGCTCAGTTGGTGGAGCGTGTGACTCTTGATCGTGGGATTGTTAGTCTGAGCCCCACGTTGGCGGTAGAGATTACCTAAAAATAATAAAGTAAAATTGATTTTTTAAAAATCAATAGAATAGACATCATCAGAATGAAAAGCTTTTCTTTGTGAAAAACCCTGTAAGACAATGAGACCATAAACTGCAAACTGGAAGACAAGATTTGCAAACCATTTATGTGACAATGAACTCATATCTAGAACATATAATGAACTCTGCAACTCAAGACTTAAAAAAATAAATCAATCCAGTTAAAAAACAGGCAGAGACATGAAGAGGTATTACGTAGGGGAGAATAAACAGATGGTGAATTGTTACATAAATAAGCCCAAGATGGCCTCTGTGTATTGGCCTCTGTGTCGCTTATTTCTTCACTGCAGGACAAGACCCATTAGCTTAAATCCTGCTGGTGCCCAGCTCAAATTTGTAGAAGTCCGGTTGCTTTAAACATAGCCCAAACGAGCAGATTTTAAGCCATTTAGAGTCTTATTGCTTGGCATTCCCTGAAAAACCTCACCCCATATCTGTTGACCTCAGCTAGAGCCCATGGCTGTAAAGCCTCCAAGCTACTCTGGCCCTTAGGAGTTCTGTGATTCAGAGTTTCCATTCCATGCTGCAGAAGGACACTCACTAGACACATAATCCTTTTCTCGGATCCTCCTCTTTTCTGCCCTCTTCCCCTTCTGAGTAGCAGTCTCTCAAGCCATAGCCCCTGGACAGACTCCAACTATGAAGGACTTCTCCCACCACTCTGTCCAAACATCGCCCAGTAAAGTTGGTTGTGCATTACTACCTCTCATGATCCTATCTTTTTCCTTGATTGGCCCCAAATCCCTCAACCCCCTGACACAGATAAACACATGAAAAGATGTTCTATATCACTAGCCATCACGGAAATACAAATTAAGATCATAGTGAGATATCACTCTATGCCTATTAGAATAGCTAAAATTAAAGATATTGACAATATCAAATGCTGGCTGGAATGTGGAGACACTAGATCTCTCTCTCTCTCTTTTTTTAATGTTTTATTTATTTCTGAGAGAGGGACAGCATGAGCAGGGGAGGTTCAGAGAGTGAAGGAGATACAGAATCTGAAACAGGCTCCAGGCTCTGAGCTAGCTGTCAGCACAGAGCCCGACACAGGGCTGGAACCCACGAACTGTGAGATCATGACCTGAGCAGAAGTCGGACGCTTACCTGACTGAGCCACCCAGGCGCCCCTGGATCTCTTGCTTGTTACTGGTAAGAATATAAAATGTATGGCCACTGAGGAAAGTAGTTTGGCACGCACCAACCAACCCAAAGAATTGTAAGGAGTCTTAGACATTTATCCCAGCAAAATGAAGACATATGTCCACATAAAAGCCTGCACGCAATTGTTATAACAGCTTTACTTGTAATCATTCAAAACCAGAAACAACAAAAATGCCCTTCCATTGGCGAATGGTTAAACAAACTGGTCCGTCCATACCAGGAAATACTACTCAATAATAAAAGGAAGGGAGTTACTGGGGAGACTGAATGGTTCAGTCGATTAAGTGGCTGACTCTTGGTTTCAGCTCAGGTCATGATCCCAGGGTTGTGAGATCGAGCCCTCTGCTGGGCTCCGTGCAGAGCATGTAGCCTGCTTGAGATTCTTTCTCTCTCCCCTGCCCTTCTCCCTTGCTCTCATGGGATCTCTCTTTCTCTAAAAAAGAAAAAAAGAAAAAAGAAAAGAAAGAAAGAAGTAAATAAGAAGCAAATTATTGAAAAATACAATAACTCGGATGGGCCTCAAGGCATTATGCTGAGTCCATCTCAAAAGGGCAAATACTGTATGATTCCATTTAAACAATGTTCCCCAGATGAGAAAATTGTATTGATGTCGAATGGGCGGGGCTGCCCACAGAGGTTGGGGGAGTGGTGGGGGAGGAAGTAGGTGTGGCTATGAAATGGAAGCACTAGAAGGACACCTGCGGCGATGGGCTGGCTCTGGGTCTATATTGCAGTCATTGTCACGCAAATCCACAAATAACATGGAGCGAAACACACACATTGTACCAATGTCAAATACATGGTGTTGATATTGTATTATTATGTCAGATATGGAGAGGGTTCATTTAAACTGGCATGTTAGAATTTCTCCTAAATAACTCTGCTCAGCCAGGTCAGTCCCTCTCTAAAGCATGGACTGCTGCCCCCTGGGATGTCATCACTCACCCCCGCAGGCGCCCCCCAGCACTCTGTGTGCTAATGTTCCCACCAGGTGAGCTGTCTATTTACCAGGAGTAAGTTGTATTTGTTCTCAAGCCTGTTGGGACCACTTGAACTGTTTTTCTAATTACTTAATTAAAATAAACATAATAAAAACCAATTAAATATGAGTGGGCTAAGTAAGAGACTTGCTGTTTCAATGAAAACTAAATTGAAGGCTTCGGAAAGGCTCAGAAAAAAAAGTAAATCATACATAACAAAATTATGGATGTCGAATGAGGTGTGGGTGAGCTAACAGTAAAAGAATCAGAGGGGGGAGGAATCTTAAAAATCCGAAAGGATGCTGCGTTCTGATTGTTTCCCAAAGATCTCTGTGTTCTTGCTCCCTTTTACAGAACCCTAAACCAGAAGTTTCAGACCTGCTTTGTGAGTGATGTTCATGTAGGAAAGACAACACAAAAGACCAATCCAAGGACACACACAAAGGTCCGGGCTCTGTATCAAAGGTTAGCAGTGTAATAGATTTAAACACAGACGGCAGTCAGATAAAACTATTTGTATAATGAGCTGTAGAATTTCTGAATCCCCATTTCAACTAACTACTACTCCGATTACTTCTAAAGGTTCCTCCTATATTCCCATATGTATATTTGACAACGTACATCAAAAGCCACCTCCAAAGTTCTACCATCTTGTCCAGTCATTCCACTTTAAGAAACTGCATATTAAAAAAAGATTCAAAAATCTAGGAAAAGAGGCTCCTGGGTGGTTCAGGTGGTCAAGCGTCTGGCTTTTGATTTCGGCTCGGGTCACGATCTTGCTGTTTGTGAGATCAAGTCCTGCATCAGGCTCTGTGCTGTTGGTGCAGAGCTTGCTTGGGACTCTCTCTCTCTCTTTTTCTCTCTCTCTCTGCCCCTCCCCAGTTCACTCTCCCTCTCTCTCTCTCAAAATAAATAAGCATTTTTAAAAATCTTTAGAAAAAGCTATATGTGCTATCAAGTTCTGTAGCAGTAACTTGGTTTATCAGTCACCTGATATCAATGCCCTTATTTTCTTTGACGGATTTATACCCCACCTCCACTGTGTACAGTGTTGGTGCTACTGTGTATCTAGGCAATTCAGCCCCCGATTTTCCTGTCACATTCTCCCTCTGCAGTGCAATAACACAAGGAAACCACAGCTGACATGTAGCCACTCTAACAGGAGAGCTGTATCCAGACCATCAAGTAAATCTCGCCACCCAGAACCTCGGAACTTCTTCAATTCCTGGACTTTTAAGTCACCTGGATCTTCACTCCCCTTGTGAACTCCACGGGCCCGTCTATTTCCTTCCAGTAAATCCCTTTCCTGTCTGAGCATTCCAGAGTTGGCTTCTGTCACTTGCTGACAAAGAACCCTGACTGACTTGATTTATAAAGCTAGGAAAATACATCTAAATATCAAAGAATTAGAATAACACATAGTTTATCCAGTCAAAGAAATGTTATGCTGTCATTAAAAAATTAGAGTTATTAAGGTATACTAACAGAGAGATGTCTACAATACAGTATCTGTGAAAAAACCCATGGTATAAACTTGTATATGCAGTATGATTACGACTATGTAAAAGTATATGTACAAGAGCTTAAAATAGAATATTAATTATTTGGGATTATGGTTTTTTGGTTCTTTTTTCATATTTAAAAATCTTTACTAATTATAATTGTCTTCTTTTCAAAAGAGGAAAGCTGATTTTTATGTTTGTGGGGTTTTTATTTTTATTATTTTTTCAAGTTTTTTAGTCTTATTTATTTTGTGAGAGACAGAGCATGAGTCGGGGAGGGGCAGAGAGAGGAGAGAAGGGAATCCCAAGCAGGCTCCTCGCTACTAGCACAGAGCCTGATGCAGGGCTCAAACCCATGAAGCCATGGGTTCATGCCCCGAGCCAGAACCAAGAATTGGACCTTTAACTGACTAAGCCACCCAGGCACCTATTAACTTGATTTATTTATTTTTAAATGTTTGTTTATTTTGAGAGAGAGAGAGAGCAGGAAACGGGCAGAGAGAGAAGGAGAGAGAATCCCAACTGGCTCCATGCTGTCAGGGCAGAGTCCAACACAAGGCTCTAACTCACAAACCAAGAGATCATGACCCGAGCGGAAACCAAAGGTCAGATGCTTAACCAACTGAGCGCCCCAGGCGCCCCATGCTTGTAAGTTTTTTTAACAGGGAAAAGAAACGAAGTACAAACACTTTGGTCCTTCTGTTGTCACTGACTGTATCACGGGGTGCAAATCCACCAGTGGCTCACTTAACTATCTATGGTCATGGGAGGGATAGTTGCAGCTCAAAGTCTTGAGTGCCAAGGATGTGCTGGGCACCTGCTAGAACTCTGGATCACCACTAGCCCTTACAGCAATACTGTGAGGTCAGGCATATGACTCCCAACTTTCAAAGAAGCAAATGGAAGCCCAGAGTTTGTAACAGCTGAAGATCTCATGGTAAGGGACAGAGACAAGACTCTATGAGCCTAATACATTACCTCTGCCCTCTAGCACAATTTTATGTACATATGTAGCAAGGTATTACAATTGACTTGTCAACCAGACACCAATATACAACAGGCATGACCTTCCCAAACAGGGAACGATGGCAGATGTCAGGGGTGATTCTTGAGAACCTGTCCTGGACCCCTCACCCACTTGGATGCTATCCAAGAGTCGAGAAAACAGAGGATGGAGAATTTTGTGAGAGGGCTCATTTTGGAGAGAGCTGTACCGGAAGTCTCATATCCTCTCTCACCTGGTAAGCGGGTTCCTTCCACAGAGCGACTCAGACATGATTGAAGTGTCAGGGAGCCCCGGGGTCTGGGGTCTAACTCCTGCTCGGGACATTGACGGAGGGAGGACTGGGAGGGTAAGTGCACTGCAGGGCGGTTGTGGCCAAGGACGACTTGGGATTTCCTCTGAACCAAATGAGGTCATAGAGGGGAGTGAGCACGGGCAGTTGATTTGTCTTAGTTCCTGTCACATAAGGCACCTAGGAAGGACCAAGGGTCCCCAGCAGTTGGACTGAACTCCTAGAGTGGGGAAGGACTTGTAAGTCATCCCCCAAAATAAAGAAGGGTCATCATGATGTGGGGTCATCATGAAGGCAGATGTCTTTGGTGCAAGAAAAAATAAATAAATTTCCTTACAACCTACAGCACATTAACAAGTCCTTGAGACAAGCAGAGGACCTTCCTCTGCGATGACACTTTGCTAAGGGCAAAAGGCAATCTTAGCTTAAACATTATCCTGAAAGTCTGCTCTAACATATAAACATTCCTTTGGAAACTTCCTTAATCTCTATCCACCCCGCCCCAAGATACAGGTTGGCAATCATATTCCAAGCTTACGACCCACTGATATGCATCTGAAGGGTCTCGTGACTGAGTTTTAACTAAGCAGTAATAAATGACCTGTTCCTAACTGCAGCTAAGCATTCAAGGTCCTGGAAACCTTGTTTCCAAAATACCTTAGAGATTTACTCTATCCCTAACCCCCTCCCAACCTGAAGGTATATAACCTAGTCACTCTTCACAACCCCAATGCAGCTCTTACTGTCCAGGGGGCCTGTCCATGTGCTTTAATGAAGACACCTTTTTGCACCAAAGACTTCCCAAGAATTCTTTCTTGGCCATTGGCTCTGAACCCCAACACTTCAAACTACATCAAAAGGACCAACAGGGGAGAGTAGCCCAGCAGGAGCTTCTGGAAAGTACATGAAAGAGCCAGCTATTAGATCTTCAAATGTATTTGGTTGACGTTTGTTTTAAAGCAGATTGGTGATGGCATTGGGATCCAAAGCACAGTTCTGATGGCATTTGGGGACAGTGAGAAACAAAGGTGTGGTGCCCTACAAATCCGTTGGAGCTCATTGTCTTCGCGTTTCTGAGGGCAGGGAGCGAGTCCCTCTTGGTTGGAGTTCTGCTTGTTTTACATTCAAGCTCTGGCTCGAATCGGCTTTCCAGGCCAGCACAAAAGTTCTGTCTGTGCTCACGGGAGGCTCCGAAGGAGCACCAGTCCTTAGTCCATAGCCCTTGGTTCAGTCCACAATTCGGATGGAGTTTTGGAGTGATTGGGGGTCCGGAGTTGGTGGCCAAGAAAGAATTCTTGAGATGTCTTTGGTGCAAGAAGGGTGATTCTATTCAAGCACCGGGACAGGGAACAGGCCCCGTGGGCACAAAGAGCTGCACTAGGGCTATAAACAGTGGCTGGTTATATACTACAGAGTTGGGGGAGGTAAAGGCAAAAGGGAGGCCTCCAGGAGGACTTTGATATGCTAAAGAGGACTCACAAGATGCCAGGGGCATTGCTCTTGTCCAGCTAAGGTTGTTTTCCCACTAGTAAGCCATTAACATAAGGATTGTAGGGGGTTCCTGGAGAAATGTTATACTCTGTGTTTGTCCCTAGTGTTTGGCAATGGGCTACACGTTAGGAGGAAATTTCTTTTCCTGCCATTTCTTCCTTGCCTCTGTTCCCCACATCAGTATGTGGGGGGTGATATTAGGGGCTCCGGGAAATGGAGTCTGTAGATTTCTGGAGACTAGTCTATTGATGAGATTGCTTTTTTTTTTTGTAATTCACCAAGACATGTAAAGTGATGGAGACTCGCGTCCTGCATGACCATTATCTCTATCAGTTTAATCATTTGTTCTCCCCTTTCCTTCGTTCTTGGGCAGCCAGGAGTGCCTGAGGAATGCCACACATGTCCCACCTTGGGGGGAAGGGTTGTTTGTGGGGTGTCCACTTGCTGTATGCTCCCTCATCAATCCCCTCCCTAGCTCCAGCCAAAGTGCCCACGTACTGGGCTTTGCTGGTTTAGTCCTTCCCACATTGCCAGTCCCCAGTCCCCCTAAAGGCATCTACCGGTTTCGCCCACACTGAGAAATACTGGTGGCGCACAGCGCCTTCTACTGGCCAGCCTGCAGTGGCTTCCAACCGCCAGTCCTTGGTTGGGTCCTAGGGCTCCGTGCTAGGAACGCCTGAGGGCAGCTGCACTTCACTTGCTGGGAATCATCCACCATCCCCACTCTCCCAGGCTGGCTGCTTCCGTTCTTTTTTTTTTTTTTTCTTTCTGTTTAACAAATTTATTTTCTCTAGTTTAATGTCTTGAACTTCTTTCTTTTTTTTTTTTAATATTTTTAAAAATTTATTTCTAGGAGAGACAGCGTGAGCAGGGGAGGGCCAGAGAGAGGGAGACACAGACTCTGAAACAGGCTTCAGGCTTCAGGCTCTGAGCCGGCAGTCAGCACAGAGCCCGTCGCGGGGCTCGAACCCACGAACCGAGAGATCATGACCTAAGCGAAAGTCGGACGCGTAACCGACTAAGCCACCAAGGCGCCCCTTGCTGCTTCCGTTCTTCCCCCCTCCCTACTTCTCCAATTGTCCTTGTATCTGCAGTCCGCTTCATCAGCACGGCTGGTTTCCATATAAGAGGTAAAGGTTTAGCTAAAAGAAAAATAATAAATGAATAAGTAAATAATAATGGAATGGGATCCTTAAAATCTGAGAGTTAAGCATTCCGTCTTCCAGCACACCTGCTTACTTTCTATCTCCGAGCTATAGTCCCAGAAACTATAAAAATCTAGAAGCTTGTTTTGTGACCATAAGAACTTGGCTTGGTAGCCCTCAAGTTGAGGACTGCAAAATAAAGCCAGACAGAAATGTGAGAGCTGCATCCCATTTGGGGCTAGGTGTGGCTGGACAGAAATGTGGGTTGAACTCCAGGGGTGGCCAGGGTCCCACCAAACGGCTGCCAGCCTCACAGACATCACAACCTAGGATTACAATGGCCATTAGGGGGAAGGTTCCAATTAGATCAGATCATTTAAGAAACGCACTTAAAAGCAAAGGTTTCAAAATTCCAAAAATAACTTCCTTGAAAGTTTCACTCCAGGGGCGCCTGGGTGGCTCAGTTGGTGAAGCGTCTGACTCTCGATTTCAACTCAGGTCATGATCTCACAGTTCGTGGGTTTCAGTCCCACATCAGGCTCTGCACTGACGGCAGGGAGCTTGCTTGGGATTCTTTCTCTAGTCCTCTGCCTCTCTCCCCCGCCCACACCCATTCTCTCTCTTTCTAAATTTTTTTTAATAAACAGTTTTTTTAGGGTTCAGAGCCAATGGCCAAGAAGGAACTCGAGATAACCTTCAGCGCAAAAAGATGGTTTTATTAAAGCACGGGGACAAGACCCAAGGTCAGAGTGACTGGTGATACTGGGAAGTTGATGATGGAGGTAAAGGCAATGGAAGTTTCTGAAAGGACCTTCATATGCTAAAGAAGGCTCACAGGATCCTGGAGGCTTAGCTACAGTCAAGCTAAAGTTGTTTTTCCCTCTAGCGAAGCATTAGCATTAAGACAGTTGGGAGTTCCCGGAAAAATGTCATACCGCCTTTGTTCCCACGTCAGTACCTAATACAAAAGGTTAGAAGACTATCTAATTCTTCCTGTTTCCTTTATTTGAATACTCATCCCCTATCCGATTGGGCTTTACAGGACCATAGACAAAAGGCAGCTCCAGAGGCAATTCACAGTCACCTATTCCCGCCCCAATCCCAAAACTAGCCTTGCTTATCTCAAAAGTCTTGTAAATTATTGGCTTCAGGAAACCAAAGTCCTTCATGGAGAAACTTGCTTGTTTCTCTGTCCCTTGAGGTTATAAATCTTATCGTGTCTTTGAAATGTAAACACATCCCAATAATCTCCAAAGACTGGAGCCAAAAAGAAGGAGGAGGAGGAGGAGGAGGAGGAGGAGGAGGAGGAGGAGGAGAGAAAGAAAGAAAGAAAGAAAGAAAGAAAGAAAGAAAGAAAGAGAGAAAGAGAGAAAGANAGAGAGAAAGAAAGAAAGAAAGAAAGAAAGAAAGAAAGAAAGAAAGAAAGAAAGAAAGAAAGAAAGAAAGAAAGAAAGAAAAAGAAAGAAAGAAAAGGCTGGGGCTGGGTGGGTGGGAATAGGCCTTTTAAAAATACAAACTGCTAAAAGGGCTCATTTGCCCAAAGCCCCTATTATGACCTCTTTAAGAGTATCTTCTTCACAAATATTGGTAACTATAAAGTCTCTGAGTCTCTCTTTGATGTCTTTGCATCATATATGTTATAAATGTGAGATCTCTTTTTTCTGCCTCTGGACGGTATTACAAAAATTGATTTGTAAAAGAGCTGCATTATTTGGCTTGAAGGCAAGTGCTTGTAAGGATGCGACCTTCTAAAACTCTCGGAAAGACAGCAGTTTTTGAAGTTTGTGTGATCTGGGAACATAGTATCAAAGCTAACTTAAGGTTATTGGTTTAATTAAAAGTGACGTGTCTTTAGAGTTTTAGCATTAAAATGAGAACTTTTTCTGCCGAGGTCTACTTGAAGTCCAGCAAGTCAATGTTATCTCTGTTTTTAATTATATTTTAGAGAGAGAGAGAGCACAAGTAGGGGGAGGGGGCAGACGGCAGGAGAGAGAGAGAGAGAGAGAGAGAGAGAGAGAGAATCTCAAGGAGGCTCCATGCTCAGCCAGACATGGGGCTCGATCCCATAACCCTGGGATTAGGGCCTGAACTGAAATCAAGAGTTGGATGCTCAACCGGCTGAGCCACTCAGGCGCCCCTGTGACAAAATGTTTTTAAAAATAGCTTGGGACAATGACGGGCTTTGTCTGATGTCTCATGCAGGTTTTATGGGTAATCTCAGCCTAACTGTTAAGAACAAGTAAATTGAATAGATGTAATTAAACTTTTTTAAAGGTTTAGGTAAAATTTTAAATAGTTTCCCAAATCTTTCTTTTAGTAACCTAAAACCTTAAAGTTTTGCTGACTTAGGTGAAATAAGGGATTGTTAAATTCATTAACTATCTGGATCATTTCCAAATAAGATAAAATAATGAATCATTGGTTACTGCACATAGGCTTATCTAATTTTGGCTTCCTTATTACAGAGAGACCAAAGATAAATTTGGGTTTGTTGATAAACACTTCATGTATGTGTGTGCTTTCTTGAAAGACTGTGCTATTAAAAACCACGTTTCTAGGGGTGCCTGGGTGGCTCAGTTGGTTGAGCATCTGACTCTTGGTTTCAGCTCACGTCATGATCTCATGATTTCACAAGAGTTCAAGCCCCACATAGGGCTCCATGCTGACAGGACGGAGCCTGCTTAGGATTCTGTCTCCCTCTCTCTTTTCCCTCCCCCACTTGTGCCCTATCAGTCTCTCTCAAAATAAATAAATAAATAAACTTTTCAAAAAGCACGCTTTTAGAAATTATGAAATGTGTTCATACACTCACCAACCTAAAGAATGCCCGCATAATCATTCACAATTGCTTACTACTTGCTTTTCACTAGGAGTTAAAGTTTCCAAGGGTTAAGAATTACAATTAACGTATGTGGTTACAGCTACTAAAAATGATGAAGAAAATGCTTCCATAGGCAAGAAAAGTAGGATGTGTGGTTCCAGTAAAAGAAAGTATGAGGAATGGAGATGCAATTTTTTTTTTTTTTTTTTTTTGAGGAAAAAGAAAGTTGTAGAGAGGTTGTGAGAAAAGACATCTTTGGAAAAGAATTGTATGCATGGCCAGGAGTAAGGTTGGAATGAATACGTTTTAATATCAAAAGTAAGCTAGTGCAAAATTAGAATTTAGTTTTCTCTCTGTTAACAGGGCAGTTATTTGTTTTCTTCTTTGGATTTTTTGTCTCCTTCTGATAACAGATTGTGAAAGTTTCTGTACCTTTTAAGGGATCTACCTAGAAAATAATAGTTCTGTGTTCTCTTTCTGTTGTTTTATCGATGTAGAAGGGTTAAAATTGATGTGAAATTCCTGGAAATCTGATATGCCCTGGTACAAAGTCATCTTGTAATTATTACTCACTTAGCTTCTGAAATTGCTGTCATAAAAATTGAGGTTCACACCATACAGAACTGACCCCAAGAATCCAGAAAATGTCCCCCATCTGACTTTTAAACAAAGGCAGCGTCCACAAAGTCCATAAAGATGATGGCATGTGTGGATGAAGTCCATTCTGCTCCTGCAAAAAATGTCCCCCCATTGCCAGACCTTTGCCATCCTGGTATCCTCATAACATGACCACAGCGTGCTCCGGAATCTGAGAGTTTAAGATGGGTAAACAATGGTTATAAATTAAAAAACATTGGGGGAAATGGGAATCCCAAGATGGCCACTTGGCACCTCCCGTTTCCCTGACAGACCCTAGCTTTCAGTTTTCACGTTCCTTCGCCAACCACAGTGCATTTCAGATGACTTGGGGTGTGAGTAGACATGGGTAGGGAGCCAGCTGTAAAATTTCGAAAACAGTCTGTCAGCAATGTCTGACCTGTCAGGTCCATAATCCTGGAAAAACTTTTTGTCTCCAGGGGCCCCAGGACCTCCCTGTGGATCTATGAACATCTGTAGCTGGACTTCATTTTGTTTCTTCCTTGTTTGGATTCTCAATGCATTCCTGTTATTGTATGTACATTTTCTGGGTGGCTTGATGCTTTCCCCTGCTGTGACTGTGGCAAAGAATGTTAGAGAATATGCTTCCTACTTGGGGCATACATTCCAGAGTTTCCAGTGATCAAGGCACCTGCTTCACCAGACAAACCATATAAGCCTTAACGAAAACCTTACGGGCTCCTTGGAACTGATGCTGTCCCTGTCACTCTCAATCATCAGGGAAGGCTGAGTGACCTAATGAGATCCTCCAACTTAATTTTTTCAATTGCCCAAACTGCTGGCCTTCCCTGGCCCAAGGTATTGACTTGGGTCTTGCTGACTGTTGCCATAACTCTTTGGGTTCTGCAACTTCGCCCCACGTGAGATGGTCACTGCAGACCAATGTCTATCGTCCATGACCTTCTGCAACCTTCTGACCCCTCACGGTCTTATGCTACTATGACCGGTTACTGCAAGATTCTCACGTCTTCTGCTCAAGCCCAGAACCAACACGTTGACGAAGACTTCCCCACACACTTCCCAATTCATCATCTGGCCCTTTGGTGGCTTCTCAGAAAGCCAAGTCCCTCGGTCCCACACCCTGTGACATGATGTCACACCCAAATTCACAAGTCGAGAGGTGGCTCAACACAGAGGAGGTGTCAAGCAAGAAGAAAGAAAGAAAGAGAGGAAGGTATCCGAGAAAGCTAAAGTTTGTCCCCCAAGGTACACATCAAGTTGAGGAAATGAGTAAGAACGGAACCAGCCATGAGTAAAGGTGATCCGAGCCAAACACTGAGCCTATTTGGAGAATTTGAGTGAAATTTCCCTCCCAAAGGTTTAGAGAAAGGGGCTCTGGACTAAAATCAGAGCTTAAGCTTAACCCTGTCCCTTCGCAGCTGAGTCCCTGAGCTCCTTCTATTTCTCTGTCTACAAATCTAGGAGAACACTCCTCACCTCCTGGAAATTAACTAAAATAACATCCCTATGGGCCTCTGGCTGGTTCAGTCAGTGGAGCAGGCAACTCTCCCCCTGGAGGTTGTGAGTTCGAGCCCCACGTTGCGGGTAGAAATCACTTAAAAAAAAATAACACCCCTAGATTGGCACACGCTGATGCTGAATAGATCCGTAGAGGTTTCTTCCTTTTCCTTCCTATTTTATCTAACATTGTTCATCTGTTGTAATGACGAGATTTTCAGCAGAGGAGTTTAAGACCTGAATAACTATCCATGACCCCGCCTTAAAAAGCTCTCAGCTGTGTACATTTCAGGTAAGAAAGAAAAGTAGGATGACTATAAAGGAGTTATTAGCTGTGAGGTATGAATTTTAATGAAGTTTAATTTTAGAACAATTGTATGAATGTATTCTTAGCTTTCCTCACTCCACAAATATTTGTGAAGCATCTATGTGTCAGGCATAGATTTCTAGGCTGTGTTTTGGCGAATGTACATCTTTGGAGGGGGACATTCTCAGAATTCGATGCTGCAAGCAGAGCATCATTTTGATAACTGGACTGCGAAAGCAAATCTTCCAGTGTCTTTGAGCTCGGGAAGTGGGTTGGGGATACTGCCGGCAAGGGTCACATGGTAACTGCTGTGACCCAGATGGTGGCTCCAGCTACCTTGAGGGACTTGTTCTTGTTTCGGTAGTGTCTTGCTTTAGCACGCGCTGTTCCCAGTAGCTGGATTTCACTTCCTCATCCTTAAAAACAAAAAACTTCTCTAAACAGCCTCACCTTCCCTTCCTCCACCATCACCCCAGTCGTTCAGACAGCTGCTCTCCACCCTGCTCTGTCACAGCACCCTCTGCAACCTGTAGTGATTACGGATTTCTGGTCTATTTTCCATACCAGATGAAGGGCTCCTTGTGGACAGAATCACGCTGACTCATCTGGCTAAGCCTAACACATACTTGGCACATAAGTTGGCACCCAACGGAGGAAAGAAAGGAAGGAGCTAAAGAAGGAAACCGACTACATTAATACATAAATACTTGACCATATACAGAAGTATATAAATCCATGAATATAGAAACATATATATGACTGGATCAATATATAAAAGGATCCGCTTTTTGTACATTTATCTTTTAAAATTTTTTTAATCTTTATTTTTGAGAAAGAGAGACAGATTGCGAGTGGGGGAGGAAGAGAGAAAGGAGGAGACACAGAAACCGAAACAGGCTCCAGGCTCTGAGCTGTCAGCACAGAGCCCAACGCGGGGTTCGAACCCACAAACAGCAAGTTCATGACCTGAGCTGAAGTCAGATGCTTAACCGACTGAGCCACCCAGGCGTCCCATCGTTTTATACATTTATGTTGTATATAGAACATGAGTTTTGATGAAGTAATTTTGCAAAATTGTTTTAGTTTTAATTTTAGAATTTCAGCATCTCAATTCAATGGACAAAGAATCATCGTTTTTGTTCTTGCTGAAGAAACTGAAACAGAGAGAGGGAAAATTATTTCATTCAACTTACTTGTTAGTCACAACTTATAAATGGACAGAAACCCCATTCAAACGGAGTTCAGGGAATTTATTGGCTCTGGTATTTGGGAGTCCAGGGACCATATTATCTTTGGGAATAGCTGGATCTGGAGGCTTTTCCTACTTCTCAGCTCTGTTTTCCTCCAGGCTGACTTTATTCAGATTCAGAGTCACATCACTGATACTTCTAGAAGCTTCGGTGAACAACAACAACAACAACAAAAACAGCGTTCCAGCAGTGGCAACAGAAGTCTCAGAACTGAGTCCCACTAGTATGACTTGAGTCCTGTGCCGATCTCTGAACCCATCACGCGGGGGCGGGGAGGGGGAGGTAGTGGTGGGAGGAGGGATACCCAAGCAGGCCTGGGCCATGGCTCACCCCCAGAGTTCGGGCTGTGTCAGAGTCCCCTGAACTCCATGGGAAAGAGTGGGCAGGGTGCGGCTCTCCAAGACATTCAGGTGCTGTCAACAGAGGAGGGAATGGTTGCCAGAAGGCAGAACAGGGTGTGATCAAGGTAAAGTGATGACAGAGGGTGGAAATGATGGCTTTCTAGGGGATAGAACTTGCAAAATGCTTGAGGTGTTGGGGGGAGGGGGCGGGTGGAGAGCAGGGTTAGTTCCTGAGCTTGGGCAGTAGTACTGTACGTAGAAGGAAGGGAGGGAGTGGAAAGATAACGGGGAGGGAGCTTGGGAGAGTCGGGGTAATAATGATCAGGCCGTGCTGGGCAAGGTGACAGAACAGAGAGGGAGCCAAGTGACATGTGGACTGGACAGATGGCATGAAGACCCCTGCTTCAAGGGGTACTCTCATGCATGAGTGCTACCCTTAAAGCAACCCCATTTCCATTTAACATCACTGAAATCCAGGAATCTCATTTCCCAGTTTAGGGAAACTTCCTTACGTTCTTTGTTCATTCAAAAGGAGCCTGGTCTTTGGAATCGAACTTCAAACCAACACACCGGTTTTATTATTATTATCGCTCTTACTCTCCTGATTCAATAGAAAGAACATTGGATTTGCAGTCTAACACATCTTGTCAAATCCTGCTCTTCCACTTGGCAGCTATGTGAACTTGACCAGGTCCCTTCCCTCTCGGAGCCTCAGTTTTCCAAATTGTAAAAAATGAGGGTTAACCAGAACTAGCTCATGATTATTTTTCTAATGCATAAAAGCCACTGGATAAGACCCACAATACAGTAAGGGCTCAACTCCTATTAGCTGCTATTACTGTGATTCACCATGCTGTAAAGTTTGAAAAAGCTGAAAAAGCCCGGTAATGAGTTCTTCATAACAAGATTGCAAATAAGCCGGCACTGGAAGGTCCCAGATGGGTCTACGGCATTGAAATTTTTCATTATGAAGCAATGCTTCCACTTTTCTGAAAATCAACATTAAGCCAAAGACTATTTTTTTTCCCCAGCACCACTCAGGATTCCCAGAGGGTAGCAGTACTTAGATAATTCACTTTTAAGCATCTGAGCCACACAAGAAAAAGTTACATCTTATCCAAATACTGAAAGGCAGAAATGAGCAGGAGGGGAAGGGAGCTCAGCTGGATTTGAACTTGAGCTGAGTCCTGGGCCTTTGTAGGGAAGTCAAGGACTTGTTTTGCCCACCATGTAGGCCCACCCCTCGTTCCCTTACACTCACTGACTGCTAGTTATTAGCCTGGGGACAGGGCTCAGGAGACCTGACCTTTACACTAAGGAGCTCATGATCTGCGGCAGGAATTCATGAACTGTTTTAATAAACGGCCAGATAGTAAGTATTTTAGACTTTGCAGGCCACATGGCTTTCATCACAACCACTCATCCCAGCCTAGTATCACACAAAGGTAGCCAGGGACAATGGGCAAACAGACAGTGGAGCTGTGTTCCAGTAACACCTTACAAGAGGTCCTAGTTTGTGCTTTGTTTATTCTATTACTTACTGACAGAGAGGTGTTCAAGCTTCCTTCCTTATTCAAAGCAATTGGCAGTGGAAATCGTTTGCTGAAATCACAAAATCAAAACTTAAACAAATATATCTTAGGCATTTTATTTTGCTTTATAGCATATTGAAATAAGAAATCACCTTGAGCTAAACACTAGTGAAAATATTACTTGATTGTGAGTCACAGCTGAAACTGCTCAGAAGCAAATACACAGCTTTAAAGGCCTATATTTAAACAGAAGAAAGTCTGGAAGACACTCATCTAAGAATCCATCACAAGAAGTTAGAAAAAAGAAGAGCAAATTAAGCCCAAATGAAGTAGAACAAAGGAAATAATAAAGAACAGAAAGTAATTAAGTACAATGGAGACAGATTAAATCTTGCCTGGAGAGCATCTAGTGTGTAATCATCACGCAGTGAAGGGCAGGCAGCCTTCCCTTTCACTTTCGTTGGAATGCTGCTAGCATTACCCCATTCGCATAATGCTGGCTTTGGAGCTGAGATAAATAGATTTTATCACGTTAAGGAAGAATTGATGAATTCCTATTTAATTATGAAGTATTGGACTGTGGCAAATGCCTTTCAGCAGTTATAGAGGTGATCACATGACTTTTCTTTTTAAAGGGTATTTTAAAAATGTTTATTTTTGAGACAGAGAGTGAGCAGGGAAGGGGCAGCGAGAAATGGGGACAGAGGATCCAAAGCAGGCTCTGCGCTGACAGCAGCGTGCCCAACACGGGGCTCGAACCCACAAACTGTGAGATCATGACCTGAGCCAAAGTCAGATGCTTAGCTGCCTGAGTCGCCCAGGCACCCCCTGATTTTTCTCTTTAAATCATTAATTGAATCAATTTCTGATATGAATTCACCCTTGAATTCCTGAAATAAACTGTACTTGGTCCTACCATATTGTTTATATTTTCTTCCATTTGGGAGAGGTCTTTTTTCTTTTTTTTTTTTTTAAGTCTTTCACTTTTAACTAGATGCTGCAGTATGGTTTCTAATACTTTAGATTTTTGTATTATTATTCATAAGTGCCATTAATCTGTAGTGATCTTTTTGTCTCAATTCTTATCAGGTTTACTAATGTTATTGTGTAAATAAATGGAAAACATGATTCTTTTCCCTTTTCTTTGCTCCATATTAGTTCAAATAAAATCAGACTAGTTATTTTTGTAGATTTTTGTTTTAAAGAATTACAGATTTATAGAAGAGTTGTGAAAAAAAAAAAGTATGACCTGACCATATGCCCAGATTCCCTAAATGTATATATCATTTTTTTCTGAATCTTTTGAAGGTAAATTACAGATATGTCCCTCTAGCCCTAGATACTTGGGTGTGTGTTTTCTAAACACAAGGACATATCCTTACAATAATCATGACACAATCATCAAAACCAGGAAATTAACACTGATACAGTGCTAGCATCTAATCCACAGGCCTTATTCAAGCTTTATCAGTTTTCTCGAAAGTACCTTTCATAGAAATTTTGTTTTCTAGTTAACAGCCAGTGCAGCATTGTGCATGCATTTAACTGTCACCTCTCTTGAGTCCCCTTTAATCTGGAGCAATTCCTCTGTCTTTGTCTTCAAGAATCTTGATATTGTGAGGTGTGCAGGCTATTTATTTTGTGTAATAACCTCAAGTGGAGTTTGTCTGATGTTTCCTCATGACTAGATTCAAGTTATGCATTTTGTGTGAGAAATACCCCAGAGGGGCGGTTATGTCCTTTATAGTGCATTGTATCAGGAGACACATGAATGCTTGTCTGTTAACAAGCCATGCTAACTTTGATCATTGATGAATGTGGTGTCTGCCAGTTCCTCCCTTGTAAGGAGTATCTGTTCTTAAATAGTTTGGTCAAAATTCCTCTAGAAACTTTATAGCTTTTTTTCATGGAAGGGATGGCAGCTCTTTCAAAACTTTATATTTAGCTTATTTAGACTTTAATCTCTTCTAAGATAAGATTTGAAAAATCACACTTTCCTGGAAAATTGTTTATTTCATCTAAGTCTTAAATTGGTCTTTTTTAGGGAGTGGGATACATAAATGCCTGCACAGATAATTACAGCCCACAGGGCCTGCAGGACTGGGGCTGAAGAGGCAAGCTGAGGACAACTCAGGAAAAGTCTGTTAACTGTGCAGCAGCCAGGACTGTCCCTTGAGAGTGACAGGGACTGTGAAAGGTGCTGGGCTGGGGAGTCGTGTGATTGTGATATGGTGGCTACAGACCATTATGAGCCCGGGAATCCAACAGACTTGTGAGGAGGTACGTGCAGTACTATGGTTAGATGTGCAGGAACATTCTAGTGATTGTCCATTGCATGGAAGAAAGAAGTGCATCAAGTGCCTCTCCGGCATTCCCCTGCAAGGCTGGTCTACAAGGATATACAGCCCAGTGGGAATTGCACGCGTCGGCCGCACCACTTACACTGGTAGAGTGCCGGATTACAGCGGAGCAAGGATCCTCCAGAGCAAGAAATGACTTCACCCTCTAGGAGGTGGCTGAAACAAACCCCGCCCCCCCAGGTGGCCGAGACTGGGCGTGGTCTCCAGAAGGGGAACTTACTTCCTGGTGTTTTCAGTTGCTGCAAATGATTCTGCAATTCATCCAGTTCTCCCCATGTCATTAGTGTCATTAACCATGCCAAAGCGCGCGCGCGCACACACACACACATACACGAGGAAATAAATAGAACACTCAGGGGAGCAATCAGAGTTTGAATCTTTTTTTTAATTTCTTTCCTTGTACTGTTCTTTGTGGCATCCCTTCTGAGTCAGCAGTCATAATCCAGTTATAACTGCTAACACTTATTGAGCACTTACTGTGTATCATGCACTCTGCCAAACATTTATGCATATTATTAATCTCATTGAATCTTAAAACAAACAAACACACAAACAAAATCCTGTTATGTATTACTGTCTGGGATTTGAAGATGAGAAAACCAAGGCTCAGCAAGAGAGTGCCTGATCAGAAACTCAAACTAGATCTACCTGACTCCAGACACCGATGCCTTCCAGAAATGACTGCCATTCCTTCCATTTTTCCAGCATTTCTGATTCATAGTAATGTAACATATCTTGTTTAGTCATCACAGCAACTCACCAGAAAACCATGGCTACGTTCCAGGAGGAGAGGGTAAGGCTTGGAGAGGGACAGTGACTAACCTAGGGTCACACAGCAAAGAATGTAAGCAAGGTTTGTATGGAAACTTCTAGGACAATGCTCCTAACCATTGAGTACCCTGCTTGCTTCTTTCCTGGAAGCTTCATTCCTGCCTGAATTGATATGCATCTTATATTTCTGATTCTGAATGACCAACCTCATTATAATACATCCACTGAATTTACAGTAGAAAAGAATCTCAAGTGGACCACTGCCCTATGTATCTCTCCCATACACCCACTACTACTACTAGTACTACTACTACTAATGAACATAACCTTTGGCATGCTTTAAAAAGAAATTTTCTTACGACTTTGTTCTAAAGTGCCTGCGCACCAAAACTGCAGAATAGTTCACAGAACTGTCTTAAAACGCTTTTGGAAGTAGGTGTGTTTCTTGCTCCTTAACGAGGCCTGGACCGGGGTAAGAAATGTTGATCTTATTCATAAAGATCTGGAAATCTATGCCTTTTACTTTTTAAGGATCAAGCTAAAAGCATAAAAAAGAAAAGCCATGGTTGAGGGGTTTTGCCTGGCCGGCCAAGACAGATCCACCAGCTGCCTCTCCAGTCTCCTGACAGTTCTGGCCATGGGGGACAGGCCACCACCGCCATTTCAGAGCAACTAATGAACCAAGAAGAAAGGAATTACCCCTTCCTTGGAGTCACCACAGGCCAGGGGCTGTGCTCGGCACTTCATACATTTGAGAGGATGCATGGCAAACGGGCTAAATGTGCATGCTCTGGAACTGCCTGTCTGGGTTTGAAGCCCACATCTGCCTTACTAGCTGGAGGCCTTGGTCAAGTGTCTTAACGTCTCTATGACTCAGTGTCTCCTCTGTAAAATGAGGATGGCATGGTACCTACCTCGTTGGATCATTGTCAGTTAGGACATGTGGAGCGCTTGAAAACGCTCCTGGCCCACAGTAAGAGCCTCTCTCTAAGTATCAGGAATAATTATTACTACTGCCTTATTCAAGCCTCACAGCCATCCTGTGATTTAGGGGTTCTTGTCTTCTTCTGCAGGATGAGAAAACTGAGGCTCAGAGCAGCAAAGTGACTATGGCTGGGGGAACCTCTGGGAAAATTGGATTTAGCCCAGCTTAATTCATTTTCTAGCTTCTGGGCTCTGTCCCCACATTTGCCTTCAAGGTTCATGCTCTAGCTGAATCATGTCCCAGAAGTAGAAGTTCAGAGGTGCCATCACCATCCATAGGACAGCACGGAAGGGCTGCTGACAACCGGACACACAAGAGCTTGGTCTTGTTCAATTCTACGATTGCCTCTGAGTCTCAGCATTCTAGTAACACTGTTCCCTCCATCAGTCTAGCCACTCATCCCCCCCCCAACCCGTCCAACCACCCATGCCCCCCCACCATATATCCATCTATACACCCACCCACCCATCCACTCACCCCCATCCATTTATCCATCTATCCATCTAGCCACCCACCCAGCCTCCATCCATACATATATCCACCCTCCCACCTACCCATCCACTCACCTTCCCATCCGTATGTCCATCTATATACCCACCCACCCGTCCATTCACCCCACCATCCATAGATTTACCTATCCACCCACTCACCCATCCACCCACCCCATCCATATATTCATCTCTCCACCCACCCACCCACCCATCAAGAAATATTTACAGAGAGTGTTCTCTTTGCCTCCTTCTGGTAAAACTGCCAAAATCTTTATACTAATACTGGGTTGAATTGCAGACTGAATTCTGTACTAAGTACTAGAGGGACATAAAAGGACTCTGACAGGTCTTCACACAAACGTACACCTTTTATTTTCAGTAACCAGAATGCATTTACCTTCTATGTCTACCACACCCCAGCAGTGAAGGATTACTCATGAGACATTTATCTATCCTCACCCAGTGCAAATTGACTAGTTCTCTCTATAGCTGACGCATCCAACTTCACTAGCTTGAGATATATATTTCCCCCAATATTCAAGTGGAACAGTGCAAACCTCCCATCCTACTTTTCACGGAATGTCTTTCTTCCCTCCCAAGGTGACCCAGCAGGAAGTCTATTCAGTCTCAGGAGGCAGGTCTGGTAGCCATCATCAAAAGGTCAGAACACAAGGATGCCTGGGTGGCTCAGTCGGTTAAGCATCTGACTTCGGCTCAGGTCATGATCTCACAGTTCATGGGTTTGAGCCCTACTCTGTGCTGACAACCAGCTCAGAGCCGGGAGCCTGTTTCAGATTCTGTAGGTCCCTCTCTCTCTGACCCTCCCCTGCTCCCTCCCTCTCTCTCTGACCCTCCCTGCTCACACTCTCTCTCTTTCTCTCTCTCAGAAATAAATAAAACATTAAAAAAACAAACAAAAAACAAAAGGTCCGAACACAAAATTCCCCGCTTGGCTTAACAGTTGGCATAGGATACTGTGGCGGTCTAGCTTTTGTAGCTGATGGGGCCACACTACTGTAGATCTGACACAGCGTTCTGGACATCAAGGCCATCTCTACCTGGGACAGATATCCCCCACTGCTGGGCCTCTAATGCTTTCTCCAGATGCACAAAAAGGAGGGCAAGTGAGAATGGGGGATAAAGACATCTTCCCAAATGGTATGAGTCAGCTTTAATGTCAACGACAATCCTATACCATCCAGAGCAAAGCTCCTTGGGGACTCAGTTCTCTATACATACCACACGTGTGCACACTTCCATGCACTGTCCATGTTCCAGGAAGTCTGTGTTGGAAAAATCCAAGTATCATGCCATGTGCTCTACCTAGTACTAGTTCTCCTCCAAATTCTTAGGGGAGTTTCTACAAACAAGCAGATGGGTCAGATCATTGGGCCCAATGGTCGCTCACAAGGCCAAGAGGCTCATGCCACCACCAGAACCCTGGCTTGGCCTCTGCACATACCCCTGCCTGGTCTGGAAGAAGTCTCTCCCTCCCCCAGACCCCAGCCCATCTACATCCTGCCCCATGATAATTGGTTGTTGGAAAGTCCATTCTCTTGACCCCTGTCTTCCTAAAGACTGATAATGGCCCATGTCCCCCAGTCTGAGATACCCAGTCACCATCCTGTCTTCCTTTCCAAAGTTCCCACCACCTTATTTTCTGAGATCCTCCCCTTCTTTCATAGGGGCTTTCATAGGGACTTTCATAGGCTTGTTCTGATCGTTACAGGAGGAAATGGATGCAAAGAGGCCCAGCACACTGCCTGACACTGGTGTCTATACAGCAGTAAACTTCAGCTCTCTTCCCTCTTCCTTAGAATCCTTAATTTTCTTTGAAACTAAAGCTACTTTTCTAATTGCCCTTGACTTCAAATGTCACATTCTTTAGCCCATAGCCTATTACTAATCCATTCTTGCCTGGTTCCTCCCACATTCCTTTTGTTCATGTTAAAGATGACTTTTTCTTTTCACCTGTATAAGTCTTGCTGCCTCCTACACTGATTAATTCAGCTAGATTGAAAAAGAGGACGAGTTCTTCCTCCATAAAACTCCAATTAATCAATCATCCAGAACCACAGCAACTGGCACAATGGCAGTAGAGAGAGCAGCGATGTTGCTGTCAGTCTTGGGACCTGGCACTTCAGAGCAGAAAGATCACATGCAAGTGATTTTAATTTTATGTGCCTCGGTCAGCTCATCTGTAGTACCATCACTCATAAGGTTGTTGAGAAATTTGCAAATAGCCTGAAAAGACGGGCATCTGGGTGACTCGGTTAAGCATCCAACTCTAGATTTTGGCTCAGGTCGTGATCTTACGGTTCCTGAGTTCGAGCCTCGTGTCAGGCTCTGTGCTGACTGTGTGGAACCTGCTTGGGATTCTCTCTCCGCCCCTCCCACACACTTTCTCTCTCAAATTAAATAAATAAACACTTTTAAAAAAATAACCGGAAATGTCTCCAGGGCAAAGCTTGACTTATAGATGCAACATAACATGAACTTCCTTCATCTGGACAGACAGTGGTTCTGAGTCTGTTTATGCCACTTAGCCTATTTTTATGTGTAGAATGTACAGAGTACTCCGTCAGACAAGAGTAGAATACACATTTTTCTCAAGCTCTCATGGAATATTCACGAAGATAGACTATTTCCTAGCCCATGGACTAGAACAGCTTTAGAAATTTTTAAAGAATAGAAACATACAAAGTATGCTTTCAGACCACAATACCATTACACTAGAAATCAAGAAAGATAGCTCCCGGATATTTGTAAATTAAACAGCACATTTCTAAATCATGCATGGGTCAAAGAAGTCTCAAGTAGAGTTAAAAGTATTTCGAACTAGATGAAAATGAAAGTGCAATTATCAAAATGTGTGGGATTCAGCAAACACAGTTCTCCTGGGGAAATTTATAACATTAAATGCATATACTAGAAGGGGGGAAAAAAAGGAAAGATCTCAAATCAATATCCCAAGAAACCTTAAGAAACCAGAGAACCATAAGTAACGTGAGCCTAAAGGAAACAAAAGGAGAGAAAGAATAACAAATAAAGAGCAGAAAGCAATGTCCATGTCATTGAAAACAGAAAAACTTTAAGGAAAATCAACCAAACCAAAAGGCGATTCTTGAAAGAATGAATAAAATTGATAAAAAATGGATAAACCAAAAAAAAAGAGAGAAGGTATAAATCGCAATATGAGAAATGAAAGAAAGTTCATCACGACTGGTTCCACAGACATTAAAAGGACGATAAATGAACAACTCTATGCTCCAAATTTGACAACCGAGATGAAATGGACCGATTTCTGGAAAGACACAAAATCACACAGCCTGAAAATCCCTTGATCTGTTAAAGAAAGCAAATCAATAGTAACCTTCCAAAACAGAAAGCACTAGGCCCAGATGGTTTCACTCCTAAATTCCATTAAATATTTAAAAGAGAAGTAATGCCAATTCCCTACACTCTCTTCCAGAAAATAGGAGAGAAAATATTTCTGACTCGTTCTATGAATTTTATGAGCAGTTGCATCCCCAGGTATTTATCCAACTGATCCTTACTTATATCTACACATAAACTTCCATGCAAGTATGTATAGCAGCTTGTTTTCATAATTGCCCCAACCGGGAAGCAAATGAGAATCTTCTAGTAAATGAAAGAAGCCATTCTGAAATGGCCATATAGTGTACGATTCCATTCCTACAATACTCCGGAAAAGACAAAACTGGAGAGAAAGTAAACGGATGGGTAGTTACCAACAGGGAGAGGCTTGAATAAGTAAAACATAGGAGATAACTTTAAGGGCATTAAAACTATTGTGTATGGCACAATGATGCAGTTTTCAAATCCCTTTGAACAGCACAAAGAATACATCTTAATGTACGGACATTTTTTAAGTTCTTTTTTTTTTTTTTTTTTGAGTAATTTCTACACCCAATATGGTCTTGAACTGATGACCCTGAGATCAAGCCACATGCTCCTCCCACTAACCCGGCCAGGTGCCCTCACTGTACGGAAATTAAAAAAACAAAAAAACAAAAAACCAAAAAACAAAAATATGTGAGGTCAGAAAATTCCAGAATGGAATGCAGACTGTGACAGAAGAATGTCACTGGAGTGTATGAAATAACCTCATGGAAGGGGGTGGAGACCAAAAAGGCTGACCTAAGGGACTTTGGAAATGAGGAGAGAAAAACAGGCTGTTTCCCGGTAAGGGACAGTCTATAAAATCCCTAACCAATACTCCTCAAAACCCTCAGGTCATCAAACACAGGGAAAGTGTGAGAGGCCGTCACATCCAAGAGGAGCCTCAGAAGACATAGTGACCACAGGTAACATGGTATCCTGGCTGGGATTGTGGAGGAGGAAGTGGACATTAGGTAAAAACTAAAGAAACCTGAATAAGCCATGGACTTGAGCAAATAAGAATATATCGATATCAGCCCATTCATTGTAACCATACCAATGTGAGACATTAACTATAGGAAAACAGGGTATGGGGTACCTGGGAACTCTCTACTATCTGTGCTATTTCTTTAAAAATTGAAAACTATTTTAAAATACATTTTTTAAGGATTTCTTTTTTTTTAATGTTTATTTTTGAGAGAGAGGGAGAGCGTGCGTGTGAGCAGGGGAAGGGTAGGGAGGGGGTAGGGCAACAGAGGATCTGAGGCCAGCTCTGTGTTTACAGCACAGAGCCTGAGGCAGGGCTCTAACTCACGAACCGAACCGTGAGACCATGACCTCAGCCAAAGTCGGACGCTGAACAGACTGAGCCACCCAGGCACCCCCAGTTTTTCGTTTTTTAAAAGTAAGATGCCAGTAAGAGGAAGTCAAACTTTCACTCTTCGCAGATGACATGATACTCTACATAGAAAACCCGACAGACTCCACCAGAAGCCTACTAGAACTGATCCAAGAATTCAGCCAAGTTGCAGGGTACAAAATCAACGTACAGAAATCGGTTGCATTTTTATACACCAATGATGAAGCAACAGAAAGAGAAATCAAGAAACTGATCCCCTTCACAATTGCACAAAAAACCATAAAATACCTCGGAATAAACCTAACCAAGGATACAAGAGATCTGTATGATGAAAACTATAGAAAACTTATGAAGGAAATTGAAGAAGACACAAAGAAATGGAAAAACATTCCATGCTCATGGATAGGAAGAATAAATATAGTTAAGATGTCATTACTACCTAAAGCACTCTACACATTCAATGCAATTCCAATCAAAATTGCACCAGCATACTTCTCAAAACTAGAACAAACTATCCAAAAATTTGTATGGAACCACAAAAGACCCCGAATAGCCAAAGTAATACTGAAAAATAAAACCAAAACGGGAGGTATCACCATCCCAGACTTCAGCCTCTACTACAAAGCTGTCATCCTCAAGACAGTATGGTATTGGCACAAAAACAGACACATAGACCAATGGAACAGAATTGAGAACTCAGAAGTGGACCCAAAAGTATACAGCCAACTGATCTTTGACAAAGCAGGAAAGAATATCCAATGGAAAAAAGACAGCCTTTTTAACAGATGGTGTTGGGAGAACTGGACAGCAACATGCAGAAGAATGAAACTAGATCATTTTCTCACACCATGCACAAAAATCAACTCAAAATGGATAAAGGACCTGAACGTGAGACAGGAAACTATCAACACCCTAGAGGAGAAAGCAGGAAACAACCTCCTTGACCTCCACCGCAGCAACTTCTTACTTGACACATCCCCAAAAGCAAGGGAATCGAGAGCAAAAATAAACTGTTGGGACCTCATCAAGATTAAAAGCTTCTGCACAGCCAAGGAAACAACCCAGAAAATTAATAGGCAACCAACGGAATGGGAAAAGATAGTTGCAAATGACATATCAGATAAAGGGTTAATATCCAGAATCTATAAGGAACTCACCAAACTCCACGCCCGAAAAACAAACAACCCAGTGAAGAAATGGGCAGAAGACATGAACAGACACTTCTCCAAAGAGGACATCCAGATGGCCAACAGACACATGAAACGATGCTCAGCATCCCTCCTCATCAGGGAAATACAAATCAAAACCACACTGAGATACCACCTCACGCCAGTCAGAGTGGCTAAAATGAGCAAATCAGAGAACTCTAGATGCTGGCGAGGATGTGGAGAAACGGGCACCCTCCTGCACTGTTGGTGGGAATGTAAACTGGTACAGCCCCTCTGGAAAACAGTGTGGAGGTTCCTCAGGAAACTAACAATAGAACTCCCTTATGACCCAGCAATAGCACTGCTAGGAATTTACCCAAGGGATACAGAAATGCTGAGGCATAGGAGCACATGTACCCCAATGTTCATAGCAGCACTCTCCACAATAGCTAAAACATGGAAAGAGCCTAAGTGTCCATCAACAGACGAATGGATCAAGAAGATGTGGTTTATCTATACCATGGAATACTACATGGCAATGAGAAACAATGAAATCTGGCCATGTGTAGCAACATGGATGGACCTTGAGGGTGTTATGCTGAGCGAAATAAGTCAGGCAGAGAAGGACAAATACCATATGTTTGCACGTATAGGAGGATTAGGAGGAACTTGACGGAGGACCAAGGGGGAGAAGAAGGGCGGAAATGGTGGGGGAAAGGGAGAGAGGCAAACCATGAGAGACTCTTGAATGCTGACAAAAACTGAGGACTGATGGATGTGGGGGGGAGGGGGGATGGGCATGAAGGAGGGCACTTTGGGGATGAGCACTGAGTGTTATGTAAAAACTAATTTGACAATAAACTATTTGAAAAAAAAAAAAAAAAAAAAAAAAAAAAAGTAAGATGCCAGTGCTTATTTCTTGACAAATCTCAAACTCGGTCCTCTGCCAGCTCTCCCCTCCTCCTCCATCCCTTCCCTCCTTCCAGCCCCTACGTCCTTCTCTGGGATTTGGAATCTCTGTCAAATGCACGCCTGTAGTTTGATCATGGTCAGGGCAGAAAAACAAGAGAAAAAAAGGCGACCACCTACTCTTCACCACTCCTTCGTGAAGCCGGAGGAAGTCGGAGCAGAGGTCATGTGACATGTAACCTAGGTGTCCCCAAGGAAACCAGCCATTAACACGATCTGATTCTCTGACCAGGTCCCCAAAGACCCTCTCCCATACAAACCTTGTGCCTGATATAACTTAGTGTCTCGATTGAACAGCCTCTGTCCACATTTGAAGATGAGCCAGTGTCCCTGATCAATATCTGGTCTTGGCATCCTCTGTGCACCTGACTTGCTGTTTCCTCTCTAACAGGTCATTGAGTCTGAGTCTTCACACTTCAATTTCTTCCTCCTCTTAGAATACAAGATCAAATAAGGAAAGCTGTCTTTTCCTTCAATCCTGCCCTAACTGCTTTTATCCTCAAACTTTGAATTTACCACCTGAAGCCTTCATATCTATTCTCTGGAAACGTCTAAAATGAGCCTGTGGGAGCAGTTAGCATAAAAATATCACTAAAACATTTAATATCGATGTCAATGATGAGAAAAATAGAATTTGAACGTCTCCCAAAAGGTTAAGCCTAAGAACAAACGCTGGGGTGTTTTTCAGTTTCGAAATAATCTGAAGTGGTTTGGATCATCCTTGTAGACCACGTTTTAGAAGGGGCCCTAAAACATTTGTGCGCCGACAAGACCCCGAGGGCCTTGAGCTTCACAAAAGCGCCCGGAAATGTTTGAGACCAGAGGAGGGAAATGCATCGGTTTAAAATATGACCAAATAACTCCAAGATGGAAATTATGAATAATTTCAAAACCACATTTAAAAACCCATCTTTTCTGCAGCAGTAAAATTATATTTAAGAGGATATGAGAACTATTTATGTTTGATGTGATGCGCAATGGGTGTGCAAGATTATTGTAGGGTCTGCAAAGGTTGAAAAGCACTCCAGGCTCCTGAAAAGGGCTGTGTTTTGTCAGCTCCCAGGTCTTCAGATGGGCTCTCACTCGTGCCCCCCAAGCTGGGGTTTGATCATTTCCCAAAAGCCAAACAGAAAAAATGCTTTAACCTATCAGAAGGCCACACATCCTATTGTTTTCTAAATGAGATGCATCCGATCAACAAAATTATTCCAAATATGGGCTCTGTGGAAGCTCAAGGGAGATTTGTGTGGAAACGACCCCTGTGTAGTGGAGGAGGGTCCTGTCCAGGGATCTGGGGGAAGGAAGGGACTTTGGAGCTGACGGGCCAGGAGCTCCCACTCGGCCCTGGCTCCTGAGCTTCCACAAAGCGGTCCAGAACCTCGCCCAGCCTCGGCCGGATCAGGCTCTGCCCATCAATCGAGAGATGTTCACACGTGAGCGCATAAGGAGGTCAATGACTGTTCATTCTTTCAAGGACACGCCCAAGCCTCCCCTTCTGCCCCCAGCAGCCACGACTGGATCTCAACACGCCTCACCTCAGTTCAGCCTGTTTCTTTAAAAAAATTGTTTCACTTAGGGGCACAGTACATGTAAACATAAGCTTCTTACAAAAACCAAGAAATATACAAAGTGAACAATTCAAAGCGGCCTCCCCCAGGCTCTCCCAAAGCTCACCTTTCTCCTTAGAGATACTACTGTTTTTGACAGGGTGGGAATTTTCCCACATCTTTTTCTACGATGTTACATAAGAAATCTAGAACGCCTGTATTGTTTAGAATACAAGGGAACGTATTATCCGTATGATTTTGAAACTTGCTTTTGCCCTTCATGAAAATCCTTCTGTAATAGTGCATCTGGATCTACTTTTTTTTAAATTACCACATACCCTGGACATCCTACATCTTCGTGATGCGTTCCCCTCTTACCGGACCCTTGGGTTGTCTTCAGCAGGTTCTTACAAGCAAGGGTGCATCCTTTACGTAGGCATCCCTGAGCCCGTAGGTAAGGATGTACGGAAGTCAGACTCCTAGCTATGGAGCTGTTAGATCAGATTGTGTGCATGTTGTAAGTCTGGTCGCTACTTCCAGCTTTCCCTTCCAATTAGCCGGATCAATTTACACTCCTGTGAGCGGAGCAGGAACCCGCCCGTTTGCCCTTCTGGCCCAGAAGCTCTGCCGCCCTGATGACGGAGCCTCGTCCAAGTGCCACATTCTAAATTGCATGAGCCAACAAATAAGTTTTAATTTCAATCTGGGAGCAATGGATCCTTACTTAATGCGGCATTAACATTTGCTTTTGCCTTGAAAGTATTAGGACCAAGCTTTTTAGACAGACTGTCACCTTATTGTCCCTGGTCCCCTATCGGAGTAGCTCCTCTTTAATCCTCCCCTGCAACAGAAGCACTATTTTACGGTGACCCCACCATCAAGCTAGGAAAAACCCACAGCTGTTTTGGCAGAATTAACATGGGGCTCCCTCCTGCCCCCCCCCCGCCCCCTAGTTTAACAGCCAACAGCAATGTGTGTTAACACAGCATCTTACAAATGGGACTGGACATTATCTAAATTACAGTCAACATGTTTCTAATGCTAAATACATCTGACCTAAAAACTCAATCTCGAAACAGCATGCGTGTGGCTAGATAATCTCAGAACACATTGGTGACATTTGGCTGACATTTCCTCTCCCGTGTGAAAGGGCTGGTCACCCGCTATCTGTGCACATCCACGTGTGAGAGAGCCCCGTTTAAATACCGTTCCGATTATTTTTCTGTGCTTGTGTCCCTGACGGAGAAAACTAACTCAGTAGAGAAGATCAGCCCTTATAACTTTAGCAGGCTCAACCCTTAAAAATTAAGGTGTGTGGATAAGCAGCTACCTAGGTCTTTTCATAAAGTTATTCATTCATTTAAAGTGTATTAACTCGGGTGCCTCCTATGTGCCAGGCTGTGCCGGACAGTGAGAATAGAGGGTTGAAAAGGACTTAGCCTGTGCCTCCAGGAGCTCCCCTGAGAAACAAGAGACAGGACAGCGCACGACACAATGAGTGCCCCACAGCAGGACACCAGCCTGGGGACGGAAGGGCCAGAGAAGGATTCCCAGTGAGGCTGACACCTGAGATGAGGCTCAAACGTATGACGACGACAGGAGAAAAGGCGTCCCCATTGGAGGAAGAGCAAAAGGAAGGGCTTCGTCCATGCCTGACAATTATCACCAGACCCCCTGGTTAACTCTCCGGGTGCACCGAAGGGGGGTCTTGCAGAACGGGGACACCACCCCAAAGCAATTAATTTCACAGCCTGTGGGGCCCAGATTCAACCCTGCCCCATCATTTACTAGCTGTGTGACCTTGGACACATTACATGCCCTCTCTGAATACTTGTTATTTTGACCTGTAAAGCGGGGATGATGATAATGGTACCCACCTCACAGGATGGAGGATGGAATGTGACAAAGAATGGGCAGTGCTTGGCATGCTATGGGCAGATTCTGCCTGGCACTCGATACAACGAAGCTTTTGGCACTGCCTGGCAGAAAACGTGTTCCTTCTTCATATATTTTACTTTTAAAACATTCTTTGGTGCTAGCTTATTTGGCTATCTGTCTCTAGTGGAAACTCCTCAAAGATTGGGAAAGTGTCGGTCCGTTTCTAGCATCCAGCACGTGACCTGAATCATAGATAGTGCTCAGAAAAGGTTACTGATTGCAAGTAACATCAAATCACATACAAAACACCGTGTGTGTGAGTGAGTGTGTACAAGACGACCCTATAGACACATGTCAGATGCCCGGGAACTGTAAGCCTCAGGGACCACATGGAGATGAGACACCAAAGACATTAGAGAGAGCCCAGCTGACCTATACCTCTGTACCAACCCGCCCCCCCCCCCATCCAGAAATAAACTTCACGAATCGTGGGTCTCCAACACCCTGTTTCGACTTTTCATTCTTTCATTCGACAAAGGCTTAATGGGCAAATCCTATAAGCCAGACAGTGAGCTGGGTGCTCAGAAATATTTAGAGAAAGGGAAGGAAAATAAAACAGCTTTTGCTCTCAAAATGTGCATAATCTAGGAGAAAGATAGGGAAGCAAGGAGATTATTTCATTACAGCAAGGTAAGCCCTTGGAAAGAAATGAGAGAAGTACAGGCAGGAATAAGGCAAGGAAGGCTTTCTGCAAGTATATCTCACTGAGTCTTTTTCTTAATAGGCTGAAACTTTAAAAAAATTTTTTTAATGTTTATTTATTTCTGAGAGACAGAGAGTGAGTAGGGGAGGAACAGAGAGAGAGGGAGACACAGAATCTGAGGCAGGTTCCAGGCTCCGAGCTGTCAGCGCAGAGCCCGACACGGGGCTCAAACCCACAAACGGCAGGGTCATGACCTCAGCTGAAGTTGGCACTTAACCGACTGAGCCACCCGGGCGCCCCAGATCCCACTGAATCTTAAAAGATTGGAAGGATCAGGCAAACGAAAGCAGCAGGGAAGGGTGTTCCAGGCAGAAGGAACAGCATGTATGTACAAAGGTGTAAAAGACAAGAAAGGACTTTGTACACGACACAGAAGTGTTGGTACGAAGTTTGGAACGTCTGTAGGAGCAGTGCTGGGGGGTAATGGCAATAGATGAGGCTGCAGAGCCCACCAGGGGCCTGACTACGAAGGGCTTGGCACAAGCTTGACTGTTTTTGCCTGAAAGTAATGGGGAGTCATTGAAGAATATTAAACAAGGGCATAACACAGTCATATTTACATTGATAACTATCACTCCGTCAGCATTCTAATAGCAAAGAGAACGGAGGTTTGGGAAATGTGTCATGGGAAACCTACCAGCCTCCTGTTTTGTCCATGATGGATCTCACATCTAGTGTTGTCCAGCCAAAATAGTATCTCAGAAATGATCTCCTCTAACCCTGTTATCACAGAGATGAAAACACTTATTTTCAAGGGATGTAAAGTAGTTTATCCAAACTACTTATCTTTAAAAATTTTTTTAAGTTTATTTATTTATTTTGAGAGAGGAAGTACACACAGAAGAGGCAGAGAAAGAGGGAGACAGAGACAGAGAGAGAGAGAGAGAGAGAGAGAGAGAGAGAGAGAGAGAGAGAAAATCCCAAGCAGGCTCCACACCATAATAGTGCAGAACCCAATGTGGGGCTTGAACTCACGAACCGTGAGATCGCGATCTGAGCTGAAATCAAGAGTGGGTTGCCTAACTGACTGAGCCACCCAGGTGCCCCTAAAAATTTTTTTAATGAAATAAAAAACCTCTGCCCCTTGATTCAGTCCTTGTAGGTCCCACTGCCACCCACCACTCGGCTAGCACTTCTGCTAGGTGGGTTCACTTCTGCAGACAGAATTCAGGGAAGATCCTCTTTGGTGGCTAAAAACATTTACCAGTTTTGAGAGCTAGTAGGATATCTATCCTATGAACATGAAAAAGAATTTAAGAGGTTTTGTACATGGTCACATAGTGATTAAAAAGTTAAACCCTTTTAAACCAGAGATTATTCTTGAGCTTCTAATACTATTTAAATTACAACTCCCAAATCTTGAATGATGTAGCAGTCTAAAGACCAAATGCGGGTTTTTTTTTTTTAATTATTCTATACATCACATGGAAGTTACTTAACATGACTAAAGGTAAGATGGCTAGATTGGCCTGGTAACAAAATCTTAGAGGGGTTCTTTGTGCTATAATACCCACCATCCCTCAATCCTCTATAAAAATAAACAAGTTGATTATGTCAGGTTTCTGTCCAAGAAATCTCAAAGAAATCCACAGAGGTGCTTCTAATCTGTATAACACGACAATCTTGTGATCCATGGGTATCTCATGGTAAATTAAGGCAATTGTCTTAACCACTCCGATATTAAAAGCTGCTTGCTTCCGGAATACCAGATAACCACAGCAAAATAGAATAGTGTTTGGGAAAATCCCAAACCACAAGTACATTTCCATTTGTTTCAGGCAAACATGCAAAAAGACACGCGAAAAGCAGGTCCATTATTACCGGTGCAATAAATATCGTCATCAACTCTTTCCAAGTAGAGATCCTGGAAAGAATCAGGGGCGCCTGGGTGGCTCAATGGGTTAAGTGTTTGACTTCGGCTCAGGTCATCATCTTATAGCTTGTGAGTTCGAGCCCCGTGTCGGGCTCTGTGCTGACAGCTCAGAGCCTGGAGTCTGCTTCAGATCTCTTTCTCCCTCTCTCTCTCTGCCCCTCCCCTGCTCATGCCCTGTCTTTCTCTCCTTCAAAAATAAATAAACATTAAAAGAAAAGGAATCAGTGAGCCCAACATTTCACTGCTCTGTACCCTTAGGGACATTAGCTTCATTTAAACCCTCCTGAGAACCTGTGTATTCACTGCAATGTCACAAATGGGTGACCAGGCTCAGAGAGGTACAGGTGTTTGTTTACCCTCACACAGCTTGAAAGTGGCAGCTGCAAGGCAAACCCGTGTCTGTCTGAAACAAAGCCTGTGTTTTCTGCATTCCAGGCCCCTGTGTGGAAGCTGGCTCCTGGCGGGTGGAATGATCAAGGGGACACGTTGCTGGTACAAGCTGGGGCGAGAGTCACGATGGAGTCCCTAGAGAGTGGAGAAGCCAGAAAGTCCCTGAAGTTGGATGAGGTATCAATTTGCTTTTTGGGAGTTGGTCCGTCCGCTGAAGAAGCTGTTGCACAGGTTTTGTTCCTCCGGGCCATCATTCCGAACATGGAAGCCTCGGGCACCGTGACTGCCCAGGTCCCAAGAGACACCAGTAACTATACCACCCACACCCCACATCTACCCACTGAAGCCCAGTGCCCAGTTCCCCTTCCGTAAGACTTCCTGTTGTCCCGTCACCAGCAAAAGCCGTGCCTCTATTTGACCAGGAAAGGCATCTTCTTGGAAGGAAAGGGGGAAAGAACACCTTTTCTAAATTGCCTCTCTCTTGCTAAAGTGTTTAGCGTATACTTAGCATGATGAAGCCTTCTCATGTTGCCTACACATGAAATGAAAACCATGATGTAATTTTGCTTTTACGGTTGTAAATGGAAGAGTCCATCAGCGAGACCAATACTTCGTAAGATACTTTTATCAATCCTGCATGCCAGGAACCCAAAGTACAGTCTCGTCCACGGTGTCCTGAAGTTTACAGTTCGGTAATATAGTTCCTAGACATATCATGTATTTTTCACTCTGCCAACGAAACAACTAGTGATGGCTTTTGTGCCGTGTTCCATTGGTTTGGACGATGACAACCCTGAGTATCACAGTTGGGGCTGCTGGACTATTAATTAAGGAACAGAATTAAACTGCAAAGAATAAAGATACCCAGAAAGCCAGGAAGCAGAAAGAAGAGGCATCATGCGGTATGGGTGTTCATTCTAGATATGTTCATTATATGCCAAAGCCTGGGGAAGGCAAATATGGGATTTGAAAAGACACCATCTGTTGTGTGATGTTCCAAATTATAAACTTAACCCTTAATTTCTACATTCCCCTGCTGTTCAGGCATTCTCCTTCTTCAGGATGAAAAAATAAAAATGAAGCAGTGTTAGCAGGATGGATGGATATGCCATGTAAGATGTTTTGATCAGCTCAACATCACAACCTGTATATTTTCTCCAGAAAGAAATTCTTGTTATATTTTACTCTTAAAACAAACCAAACAAACCCAGAAATACAGTGGTTGCCATTAGCTTAGGGTCCATGTAACCCACAGCAAGCCACAGTTTTTTCTATGATTTTTGTGTTACTTAACATCTCTGGGCTCTTTGAAAGAAAAAAAGCAGAGATTTTAGAATGCTTTCAAATCTGTGAAATGAAAAGCAGAGTAATAATCCCTCAAGTGGAGATCCCTCAAGTGAAGAAATGTTTTGAACACAGAAAAAAAACACCCACTAAGAGTATATAGTCCAAATCAAAAACATTTCCTGTTTAAATATTCAAAGGCAACATGTGGCCAATGAAACAGGAGAAATTTCCATTCAAAAGAAAAAAGTAAGGTTACCCTCAAAACTGCCCAGGTTTTCCTTACTTGTAGGTCTGAAATAGCCTAGTTTTTAAAATACACTTAGCAGGGGCACCCGGGTGGCTTAGTCCGGTTGAGTGTTGAGTGGTTGAGTGTCCGACTTCAGCTCAGGTCATGATCTCACGGTTCGTGGGTTCGAGCCCTGCATCGGGCTCTGTGCTGACAGCTAGCTCAGAGCCTGGAGCCTGTCTTCGGATTCTGTGTCTCCCTCTTTCTCTGCCCGTCCCCTGTTCACGCTGTCTCTCTCTCTCTCAGAAATAAATAAAAACATTACAAGAATTTAAAAAATAAAATAAAATAAAATACACTTAACAAATGGGACACAGCTCATTCAGGGTTGATTTGAGTTCACAAAATAATTTTATTATATGTAAGAAAGCATACAGGCAATAAAATGAAGAAACATTCACAATGCATAAATAACACAGACCTGATGCAAGAGAGAGTTTGCAGTAGATTTCTTTCTTGTTACCCATTTCATCTAAATGTTAAGTAAATTGCTTATCAACAAGACTTTGTAAACATTTCAAAGAAATCCTCCTGAAATGCCCCACATGAATGAGTATCTGGCAACAGAGACTCCTGATACTTCCTACAGTTGAGATGATGAGATAGCAACTTGATTCCAAAGCACAGAGAGGGAGCTAGCATTTGGCAAAAGAGATACTGATGGCTTTGGGGCACTTCACACATCCAACTGAGAAGGGGTCTCCTGTTTTTTCCCAGCAAGAGAAATAAGTGTCTAACTTGAGGATGATAATGAGGCACTATTCGTTAGTTAGTACACTATTCACATCGAGACTTAAAAAAAAAAAAAAAAATCAATCCTAAATTCCGATCAAAGCGCTACAAAAAGTCACCCCACTGAGTGGTGTGATTTGACCCGGAAAGATGGAGATGCAGCCTTTGACCTCTGTCCATTGGTGAGACTGTTGTAAAGCAAGAGTGAAGGAAACCTATTGTCTTCACGACACATATTTAACCAGGACGGCAGTCTGTTTTGTTCAGAAAAGCTATCTGACACTGAAATGAGAAAAGACGCAGAGGGCCAGTTATTTTACATAAATACAAAGTGGCACATACTTTCCATTACCACCTAAGATCATAAATTTCAAGTCAGGCTCTTCAGAAGCTGGCTTTTATTAAAGATATTTACAGAACTGCAAATCATTCTCCTGGGAACGTCTTTGTCATTTAAAACAATGTGGACACAATAGGAGCTATGCCTTTTTAAGTTTCTCAGAATCTTTCTAGAAAAAAAAAAACATTCACAGCATTTGTCATGTCTCACCTCATATCTATTTATGCCCATGAATTTTAAGGAATGATCACAACTTCATTTCCTATCAGTCTTTGCTGTGTTGCTAGAAGTAAGCATTTAGAATCTCAGAGAGTGTATGTGTTTATTTCATTGGCCAATAAGGTACTAGTTAGAGGGATGAACAAGGTCTCAGATAACTTGTTAGTTTATTCTGTGACATATGATAAATATAGATTTCTTATAATAAGTTAAAAATATACACAGAATACAATAAATAAATAAAACCAATATCAACAAAGCATCTTTCAAGTCTGGGGGGGAAGAAAACCCACTCCTACTGTAAGGCTTAATTATGTTTCCGAAATAACTTACGAAGGCATGCACGTACCTTGACCATCTGAAAACTCTGCCCGGACCAGTGTTAGCACCTGTTAATACACAGCAAACTCAACCCTTCTCATTTCCTTCCTGGAAAGGATTAACTTTTTGAAGCGATGCCGTTCATTGTGGATTCTTTGCCCTATATGTGAAGTCCTAAGATAAGAACCAGTTTCTAAAAATAATTTTGGAGCCAAAGACACGTCCCTGTGAACATTCACTTCACATATGTCCCTCTTTGATTCACTATGAACAACACAGAAAACGCACTGGGAAGTATTTGAAGATATAGTTAGTTGTGTGTTGAGGGCAAGCAGCAGAGGGGTGGGGGGTGGGGCTTGCCTGACATCTCAGGGTCTCCCCACACCTTAGTCTCCTAACAGCAAGCCACTGAAAATCTCCACCTTTTGGGGTGAACCCATCTGGCAGGACTCATCTCAGGGTTCAGGTTGGATGCTGTCCATTTTGTGTGATGGGCTGGATCTTCTCCAGAGACACATCAGCGTCAGAGTCCAATATGACAGATAGGGCCGGGGACAGCTTCTCCAAGGGTCTGGCCATTCCACACGCCTCCTCCTTCTTCAGGTCCTCGGAGGAGCCCACTGCATGTGGGATCAGATAAACCAGATTGCAGTCCTTGGAAATGGAGCCTCGGGGCTCGTGATGGCTGGAAAACACCACAGCCCCGTTGTTATTGATGCTGACTGTCTCTATGGCATTATTGGTGGTGGGGCAAAGTCTGTAGCAGCCTAAAAGAGTTGAAAATGCCTTCCGAAAATCCGCATTAAAGGCATAAATGATGGGGTTCAAGGAGGAATTAGCCCACCCGAACCACACAAACACGTCGAAGGTGATGGAATCGATGCAGAAGGGCTTGGTCTCCCCAGACCCACAGAAGGGCACCATGCAGTTCAAGATGAAGAAAGGGAGCCAGCAGCACACAAACACCCCCATGATCACGGACAGGGTCTTCAGGACTTTAGTCTCTCTTTTGAAGGACATCTTAAAGGAGCTTTCTGGTTGAGAACACTCCACAGGGTTGCCGTTACCTGTGGCGGTCTGGCAATTCTTGGCATGGACTGCGGCCCTCTCCAAGGCTGAGATGCGCCGTATTTGTTTCTGGGCGATCCTGTAGATCCTGGTGTAGGTGACGATCATGATGGCCACGGGAATATAGAAGCTTATCAGGGAGGATGAAATGGCATATGTCCTGCTCAGGCTGGAATCACAGTTGTCCATGGTCTCACCTAGGGAAGTGGCATTCCCGTCGGAGGAGCCTGTGGGTTTGGCCTTGTGCCAGCTGAGCTGCACTGGGATGAAGGAGATGAGTACAGACAAAGTCCACGCCACGCTGATCAGAATGAAGGCTGCTTTGGGGGTCATCTTTCTCTCGTACCGGAAGGGGCTAGAGATGGCCCAATACCTGTCCACACTGATCACACAGAGGTTGAGGATGGACGCGGTGGAGCACATGATGTCAAAGGCCACCCAGATGTTACAGAAGGACCCAAAGGGCCAGAAGCCAGCAATCTCTGCCACTGCTTTCCAGGGCATGACCAAAACAGCCACCAGGAGGTCCGATACGGCCAAGGAGATGACAAAGAAGTTGGTCACCTTGGACCGCAGGTGTCGGAATCTGATGACGGCCGCACAGACCAGCGTGTTCCCCAGGAGGGTGGACAGGATGAGCAGAGACAGGAAACAGGCTGTAAGGATGCGGAAGGAGAAGTCTCTCGCCACCACCAGCCCGGCCCCGTCCATGGTAGAGGTGTTCAGAGTCCTCATCTTGCGGAGGGGGACAGGGGGCTCTGACACCCTCCAGTTCCTAAGCAGGGAGGAGAGGTCTGTCACACCTGCAGTTCTCACCCACCGGGCAGCCCCTTGCACAGTCCCACTGGCTCCCTGGGCCCCAGGACCTCACCAGCATCCCATCAGAGGGGCTGCAACCTTGGCACCCCAAGTCAGCCCCTCGGAAGGTCCCTCTTGCTCCCTAGAACTGTCTTCTGGCTCCCTTGCTCCAGGGCACTGCTGCGTTGACCAGCTGACCCTTCTATTCCCCGAGGAAAGCACTGGCTCTTTAGCATATTCTAAGCTACCAATCCAGAGAGATTCCCAGGCCTCTGCGGCTCTAGTCGCTCTAGTCGATCGTAGTCACATTTGGGGGCTGTTGCCTCTCTGGCGGTGACAGAATTCTCCCTTTTCGGAAGTGCAGCTGAAAATACATGCCTCACTCCTCCAAGCCCCTGGCCCCACAGCAGCCCTCCATGCGCCCTAAAAAGCAAAAGAGAAAGCAAAGGTCGTTCGCCAAGACTTGAGCGGATCGCAGCTTTAGCCGTATCAACCCCAGTTCAACTCCGTGCGAGCCACCTACCTTGCCTTGAGGTTGTTTCGCTACAAAAGCCCCCGGAGCTCCGAGAGCGGGCTTCGCTAGGCGCCGCCGCTGCACAGCGCCCAGGAGGCGCGCCGGAGTCCTGCCCCGCGCGCGCGGCCGGGGTCTGGCTGCTGATGCGCAAAGATCGCGGGGCAGGTTCGAAAAATGATCCCCCGCCAGGTCCCCCAGAGCCGGCGCTGCCCTACCTCTCCAACGGCCAGAGATCGTTCAAGCCAGTGACACTCGGGAAAAGGGCTCCCGGGCGATCGGCTCCTCCTTGAGAGAGGGCACCTCCAAGAGTGGTCACTTGGGAAGCTTTTCCTCGCTGCCTTTCTCCCGGAGCCGAGCGCCCGGGCTCCCCTCGGATGGCTTCTGGCCCCTCGGGGCAGGGCTCTGCGCCTCTCCACCGCACTGAGAGCTACCTCCCGGGAGCCCGTGGGAACACCAGGCAAAGAGAGCCGAGCTGGCACCGGAGGGCGCACGGGCCAGCCGGGTTCCCGCGGGGCACAGCCCACCCCGCCCCCGCGTCCCCTCCCCTGCCCTGGGGGCGGGCTTCGCTTGACAGGCAGAGTTGCGGGCGACAGCCTGCACGTGGTTCCCTGGATGATGCCGCGGGCGAAACGGGGCGGGGGACGCCCAGGTGAACGCTCGCACGCCCTGGGTCACCTGCCAACCCCCGGGTCCCCGGACAGCACGGGACAGGGCCCGCGAGACAGATCCCTGTGTGAGAACCTCGAGTAAGCCCGAGTCCCCAGAAATCGAAGCTCGGCCCGACATCCACTGGGGACGACCCCAAGCCCTTCCCAAAGACCGACGCAAGCAGGGACCCTGCCCACTCTTCCACGCAGACCAAACCCTGCAACAGCCCGCGTCCGTCTGACCCGCGTCTCCAAGTGTCCCCCAACTAGGGTGAGCGGTGCCCCGCCGGCGCCTGCACTCACCATTCCGAGAGGGCTCCGCGCAGCGGCGCGCCCGGCAGGTGCGCTCCGCTGCGCGCGGAGGGCGCTCCCTTCAGGCTCCGCCGGGGCAGCGGGCGCGTCGCGGGCTGCGGTCAACGCCGGACTGCAGCCTGTGCCCCACGCCGGGCGAGCGCCCCAGCCCCAGCGCCACGAGCTCAGCGGGCCCGGGGCGCCCTCTGCCGGCGGCGGCGGCAACCCAAGGCCCGGGCTGCGCCCTGGCAGGTACAGACCTCACCGCCTCCCGCTCCCGGATTCGCGCGGGACCCGCGCCTGGACCGGCGCTTCCTCGAGCACGCCTGCCGGAATCTGGAAAGAGGGAAGCGCAACGTTCCTCATCCAGGATTCATTCTGCTTGAAAAACCCCTAAAAATTGATAAGGGTGAAAAATTCCTTTTGCTGGCGCCGCGTTCACTGAACCGATATATTCTCCTGAGCATTCATCAGTTGCCAAGAGGAGGGGCGATAGGGTTAGCAAGATGCAAGCCTTATTCCCAAGGAGACCAGAGAGAACTGGCAGTGACTGAGCAGCCTCTGTGTCCTGGGCACACGCCTTCTGTTGTTCACCCCTTAAAACAATCCCTCCTCGTAGGCCCGCTCGCCTCCATTTTGGCCAAATGGAAAATGGGGTCCAGAAAGGTGTTCAAAGTTACAGGGCTAGGGCAGGTGCCGGCTGCCTGACTCCCGCCTGCGTGTTCTTTTCTCTTCTGCGTCACTGCCTACCGGGGAGCTCGGGTCTAGCGCCGGAGCCAACAAACTAAATAAGTAATTACCCTCAGGTCTAAAATAGAGCACAGGATGGAAGCCAGGGGGGCTAGTGGAGAAGGATTTCCCCAGCTTGGTTTCTTCCTCTTTAAAAACGGTGATGACAGGGGCGCCTGGGCGGCTTAGTCGGTTAAGCGTCCGACTTTCGCTTAGGTCATGATCTCGCGGTTCGTGGGTTCGAGCCCCGCGTCGACCGCCAGCTCGGAGCCTGGAGCCTGTTTCAGTCTGTGACTCCCTCTCTCTCTGACCCTCCCCTGCTCACTCACTCTCTCTCTCTCTCTCTCCTAGAAATAATAAAAAAAAAAAATTAAAAACGGTGATGACAGAGCAGGATTGTTCTAAGTTTTCCATGAGATGATGTTTACAGAGGGCTTGGTCCTGAGCCCAGGAGCTGCTCAGCCCTCCACAGGTAGAATCCCTGCGGGCTCATCAGAAAACCAATAGCCTTAGCTCCTCGGTGAGGACGCAGCACCACCTTGGAAGCTACGATTTTCTCTGCAAAAATCCAGAACCTGCAAAAATCCAGAACCTAAGTAACAATTCCATTCAATTAACCAGTTCCACCTGCACCTTGGCTTTAAATGAAAGGACTGTATTCCCAGCACAGACCTTCCGGTGCCTCTAACCCCCACCTCTGTGCTCCCACCCCCGGCCTCGCTGTCACACCCAGGGACACCATGAGCCACGAGTCAATGTAGCCACACACAAGCCCCCAAAACCACATTCTCTAGACTTAAGCCATGCTTAACATAATAATACTTCCCAAGGCTGGGTTTCCTTAACGTAGTCGCTCCTCTGAGCCCCTTCTTGACTTCATTTTCTCTTCCTTTCCCTTTCACAGGACATGCTTCTGATTCAAATGGTCACGTGAGCTTGAACATTTAACTCTCACACTCTAACCACCCCATCCTGGAATGTTTCTAATACATTCTACCTGGACACACACACGAGTAGGAGAAATTCAGAATTAGCCCTGGAAAATTGGCAAGAGTCGGGTCCTTTTTCCATGATAAAGGGCAGATGGGATTGGAAGGGGAGAACATCCTTGGCATTTTCCGTACAGGAAGACACCCCCGAAAGAACACACTACCGAGATACAGGTAACAGAGGTCGGGATAAGGCCAGTTTGAGGGGGAGCATTTCTGACTAGTGATTGCCCTTGAGATGTGCCTCCAACGCCTGGTTCTCCCAGAGCCAATAACCCTAGCAATGCCCACTGCTTTTTAAATTAAACTAAGGAGGACATCCACGAGGGAACACCCAGGCCTGCTCCATGGGGAGGGGTCTCATCTAAATAAAGCCCAGTGGTGACAGATCAGATTTCAGGTGGCATCATGTTTAAGGAAATGCCAGTTCCGTGGCCAAAAATATCTGATATGAAATTTACCTACTACCCAAAAAACTTGTTCGAAACAAATGACATTCATAACGTACCCCTTCCTATGCTCATTTCTCGCAACCTAGGTAGCTGCTCCAGGAAAAGGGGAAAAAAACCTCTCTTTCTTTGCTCGAAAAATCCCTTAAATTCTTTCCAAACTAGCCCACACTGACCTTTGTCATTTTCTCTCAACTCATTCAGCAGGTCTAGGTGATCAAATACATCACTGCTGGGGCGGTTGAGAGGTATTTCTCATCTACAAGTAAATAAGTAAATGTCTGTCATTTTCAGTATCGGAGCATCAAATCTCCTCCTTAACCATAATATACAAAAGAAGCTCAGGGGGCGCTTGGTGGCTCAGTCGGTTGAACTTCGGCTCAGGTCATGATCTCACGGTTTGCCGGTTCGAGCCTCACTTAGGGCTCTGTGCTGACAGCCAGCTCAGAGCCTGGAGCCTGCTTCGGTTTCTGTGTCTCCCTCTCTCTCTGCCCCTCCCCCACTCGCACTCTGTCTCTCTCAAAAATGAATAAAAACATTTTTTAAAAACTTACAAAAAAAAAAAAAGCTCAGGAACCCAGAGCTACAGAAGGAAGGAATACCCAAGGGGGTGATCTTATTTCCTGTCACCAGGAAAACAAGAGGGTTGAATCATTTCTTATGATTCCAAGACAAATACCTGAGTTCTCCTAGCAGATATAGTTCACTGATTTTTTAACACGATTGCCAAGGGAACAAGAAAGAGTAAGATGTAGCTGAAATCTTCTGTTATTTTCACTTTGCAGAGCGTGAATTTCAGAAGAACTTACAGTCTGGCTAGAGATTTTGGACTTTTTTCCATTTTTTTCTCTCTTGAAGCCAAGGTGAAACAAAGTCTTCCATTTTGTTCTATAAAAATCTCCCCCACAAACATCAAGAACATGAATATAAATGCAAGCAGGTATTAGCCCTAGATCATGCTGAGAATGTAAACCCAAACACAAAAGCACCTTTATTTCCCAAATTGGCATGTCTTTTAAGCTCTGTAGCGATTTATGCACTGCAGGAAGGAGGAAGTTACAATGACGCTTTTAAACAAATTTTTATTTAGCGTTTGTAAAAGTAAATCAATACAAAAGGCACGTAATGGGGGGGTGGTCTCAAGCTCATAAAAGAATACATGAAACAACTGAACCGTCAGGTATAACAAATGATACATTTGGGAGGCTTTGGGATTACTAAAGCTGGTTTTGTACCAAAAATGATTGTTTATAATGTCAATGAAAAAAAATAATAAAGCTTGGCTAACCTTGACTAAGTATCTAGAATGCTTGTTTTCGACCGGAAATATAGTATCTCTGAAATGCCTAATCCCATATCAAATTTTCTTCTCCTAGAGTTACTACACAATTCAGAAATTGACACTATTAAACATTTTTAAATCAATACATATTACTTTGTGTAATATGAACACTGCTTTGTGCTGTTGCTGCACATGTTCATGGTCCCCTTTTTCCTCTTCTTTTTCTGCCTTTAAGCTTAACTAAACAGTTTTCAAGATTTTATTTTACCTCCTGCATTGCCTTATGCTCTACAATCCTTTGTTATTTTCATGGTCGCTTTAGAGCTGACATCATATATGTGGTAAGAGTTTTATGATGCAATATGTATGACATATAAGATACAGTGTATACAAATATCTAGGATATCTATTATGTATCCACAGAGGGTACATATCTATATCTTAGATCATGTATCTTTTCCAAAGCCTATCTTCACATGATAGAAGGCTATCATTTCATGTACAGTTAAGATTCCTATGGTAATATTTTTCCATGTCCCCCCTGGCAATCTTTATGCCACTGTCTTACATTTTACTTCTACACATGATATAAACCCCACAACACATCATCATTTTTCTTTAACCAGCCAATTACCTCATGAAGGGATTTAAATAATAAGAAGAAAATATATTATTTACCTGTATACCATTTCTGGTGCTCTTCATATCCTTCTGTATCGACTCTTACTTTCACCTGGTATCATCTGTCCTGCTTTCAGGATGGCGTCCAAATGTTCTGGTATTGCAGGTCTGCTCGGGAGCGAGGCTTTCAGCCTTTGTGTCTCTGAAGAGTCTTTATTTCACCACTGTTTTTGAGAGATATCGTTGTTTGGGTTAGCATTCTAGATTGGGAAAGGTTTCTTCTTGGTGCTTTAAGAGGTTGGCCCACTGTCTTCTTATTTGCTTTGTTTCCAGTGAGAAAACTGCTATTACTTTTACCTGTCTGTGTACCTAACACATTACCTCCGGGTGCTTTTAAGAATCTTTTTCTTGGGGCACCTGGGTGGCTTAGTCAGTTAAGCGTCACACTTCGACTCAGGTCACGATCTCATGGTTTGTGAGTTCAAGCCCCGCATCAGGCTCTGTGCTGACAGCTCAGAGCCTGGAGCCTGCTTCAAATTCTGTGTCTCCCTCTCTCTCTCTGTCCCTCCCTCTGCTGCATTCTGTCTCTTCTGTCTCCAAAAATAAGTGAATGTTAAAAATATTTTTTAAGAAGATTCTTTTTCTTTATTCCTGGTTTTGATTAATTTAGTCAGGAGGTATCTTCATGCAGTTTTCTTCAAACTCTTGGTATACTGGGGACTTGAGTTTCTTAGATCTGCGGGTTTATAGTTTTCGTGTAATTTGGAAATTTGGAGGCTATTATTTCTTCATATATTTTTTCCTGTCTTTCCCCTCCCCTTTTTTACTCAGGTTCTTCAATTACATACATACTGGACATATATTTTAGGTTAGTATACAACTCACTGATGCTATTCTCTTTTATTGACTCTTTTCCTTTAGTTGGATAGTTTCTATTGCTATATCTTTAAGTTCACTATTTTTTTCCTTCAATGTCTGATCTGTTGTTAATATCATCCAGTGTATTTTTCATCTCACATTCTGTAGTTTTCATTTCTGTTCATTGTGCATCTTTTCTATATTTCCCATGCCCCTACTTCACTTTCCGACTCCATGAAAAACAGTTCTAACTATTTTCATGTCTCTCTTTGCTAATTCCAAATTCTATGTCAGTTCAATTGATTGCTTTTTTCCCTCACTGTGGGTTGTAGTTTTCTAATTCTTTTCATACTTGGTAATTTTTGATCGGATGCTACATATTGTAAACTTTATCTGGTTGGGTGCTAGCTCGGTCTTTTAAATACTCCTACAAATATTCCTGAGCTTTGCTCTAGAACACATTTTTATACTTAAGAGCAGCTTGATCCTTTCAGGTATTGCTTTTAAGGCTTGTTAGACAGAACCAAAGCAGAATTTAATCCAGGCCTATTTTTTTCCCCCATGACTGAGGCAAGATTCTTGTGTGAACTCTACCAAACACCTTGTGAATTTTGAGGTTTTCCAGTCTGGTTGGTGGGAACAAGTACCATTCCTGGCCCTGTGTGAGTTCCAGATACTGTTCCTTATAATCTTCACAGTCCCATTTCCTCATATCATGCACTGATGGGTTCTCTGCAGAATGCTTAAAAGGACTCTGAAGGTATCTGGAGTTCTCTTTCTCTCTCTCTCTCTTGCTCTCTGTCTCTCTTTCTCTGCATGTCTCTCCTCTCCAGTGGTCTGTTCTACAACCTCTAGATCCTCTAGATGCCTTGCTGCCCCTGGACTCACAATTCTGTCTCTTCAACTCAAGGAGTCCACCAGACTCGACCTGTGTTCTGCCCCCACCCCCTACACCACGGCCTGGAAATGCCCTGGATTCAGTAAGCCAGGGTGGTTGTAGGGCTCACCTGATTTGTTTCCCATCTCTCCAGGGTCACTGTCCTTTGCTGCCTGATATCTGCTGTCTTGAAAACCATTGTTTTGTCCATTCTGCCCATTTTATTGGTTGTTTCAGATGGTAGGATCAACTCAGACCCAGTTACTCCATCTTGCTTGGAAACAGAAGGGTTGACATTTTCGATTTCAAATCTAAAAAAGCAAAGGAATCGTCAGGGGAAGCTGAGATTGGAAGAGGAGGCTTGTTAAACAATACTGATTTGGGCGGGGTGTACCCCAAAACTGCTACTGGCCCACAGCTCTGGGCTGCCATAAGCACCAAATTGAGCTCTGGCTCACTTATTATAGCTCCAGAATTGTCCCCCACCTGAATCCCTGTGTTGAGACATAGAAGGAATCAGGCTGGGCCAGCAGGGTCTTCTGGGGCTGTGGACAGAGTTAACTCTCTGAGAAAAGATGGAAGGTTTACAAACATTGCCGTCACGCATTCCATAAATATTTATTGAGTGTCTATCATTGGTTAAGTACTTTTCTAGGGGCTGGGAATACAGGAGCAAACAAAACAAACATTCTTATCCTCACAGAGTTTATACTTCTGTGATAAATGATAGATCTATTTCACCCAACACAATATAGACTTGCTCTGAGTCTCGGTTTCATTGAAAAAAAAATTAATGCTCTTGCTGGCAAAATCATAAACCAAGTTAAGATGAAAGACAGCCTAATTCAAGAAAATTGTTTATACTGTGTAAATACAGAATCTATTTAAGTCACCTTAAAGAGTCTTCTTTAGGCCGTTTACGGAAAACACGAAGCCCAGGGGAGATGCTTTGCAGAGAAAATGCCTCCGCAGGCTCTTATGGCTGTAAATCGATGCTCTGTGGAGAAACAAAAGCTGCTGTTTTGGGTGTTGGGTCCAGGAGACAATATATGATTGGAGAGGCCCAGAGAATCTTTCCCAACGGACTTCGTGAGCTGAGGCCCGTCTCCCAGCCTACCTCTGCCATTGGTTATGTTACTTCCCCTCCTCACGACATAATCACCAGCCATTCTTACCCCCCAGCACCAGGTATCCCAACTCTGTAAGACATCATGGACTACAGTAGAAGGAACCAGGACTCAGACTGGCCTGGCTCTGAATCTTGGCTCCATTAGTATCTAGCTGTGGGGACTTAGTCACTTAGTCAAGTGCCTTCACCTTTCTGACCATTTCTCACCCCCCTCCCCCGGGCAAAGCACAAACACTACTATTTACCATACAAGGTTGTTGAGATTAAATGGGTCCCGGCCAAGAACTGTTAGGCACATAGGCGGAGATCAGGAAACATCACCTCACTTTCCCTTCTGTCTTAGTACATGCGGTTTGTCAAAGGTCGTTTGTTGGATTTGGGCAGCTCAGCGACAGGCTCACCTTCCTCTGGTAAAAGCGTCCCAGATTTTTAGGAGGGAGTTTCCTGTTCTTTACTGACTACGCTCTGCTGCTGTGATAAGGTAGGCTGCCCCACTGTAGCCAAATGGATGGACAATGACCTGAGGATGCTTCCTCCCTAAGACTTGAATCTTACGCAGAAGCACAGGGAGGCTGAAAGCACTTGACAATCACCCATCCCATCAGGATCTCCCTGACCGTCTGCTGTGAGACTTCATGTCACTCTTGCCCTCAGAGAGCCCTTTGCTCCCCATCCATTCCCAGGCTTGTTCTACTACCTTTCCCTCTGCTCAGTGTTAGCTTTTCAGCTAATCTGAATTTCTTTTGATTTAGGTTAGCCATAGTGAATTTCTGTTGCTTACGACAGGGAGCTCTATCTGCTGAGTAAAACAAAAAAGCAAAAAGCAAGCAAAACTCATATTTCATGTTTTATTTGGATTCAAATCAACGAGAGACACCAGTTTTACTTGCCTGGCCAACAAGGAGGAATATCGGATACAGGGAGTGCCTGACTTTTCCTAATTAACAGAAGAGCCTATATATTCTCTATAGTGGTGGGTCCTCCCAGTGACCTATTTCATGTAAAGCCATCATTCTCTATAACAAGCACATTCAGTAGATTCTGTGAACGATGTAGTGTATTCACCTGTTTCCAATGATCCCTAGAGTTGCTCCAGCCCCACCTCCACCTGGGATCGTTGGTGCCAACATTCGCTGAGTCCCCACATTTGGACACTGGGATTTAACTGACTGCTTCTCCAAAGAGGGGAAGCTCCCATCCCAGCCTTTGGAGGCTGGATTGCGACCAAGGGAGACCTCCCAGAGACGACAGCACTCAATCTCATGGTAAAATAAAGGTAGGAATTATCCAGATGAAGGAGGGAAAGGTATGTTCGGCAGAGGGAACGATATGTGTGAAGACTTGGAGAAAGTGATGGTGGGGGAGAAAAGGGAAGAAATGAGAGATGAAGTTGGAAGATCAGAAGACATGTAAAGAGGGCCCACCCCTGCTTTGGTCACTATGTTTTTATTCAGAGGCAAATGAGAGAGTCTCAAGGATACCCAACATGTCTTGTGTTCGTCCGTGAGGCAGAGACACTAGAGGCAGAAGCCCCCATAGATCTCGGTGTCTCCAGTTTGGAAGAGACAGGGAACTTTGAGAGGCGCTGAGAAAATGGCCAATAACCTTGCAAACAGAATCCTGGGGGCCTTTGGAAAAGTTTCCTTTACGTGCCACCCATACCTTGCGCAGCCCCAGTGTTCAGCCACCCACCCCTCTGAAACTCATGTGTCACAAACTGTCTACGCAATATCTTCACCAGATCATACAGTTGTGCCCTTTGTTACATTCATCATCTTCCTTCAAAATTTGCTGCACTTCTTGTGATTCCTCTCTTGGTGGAAGACATCTCTGCCCGCCCAGGCACTACAGCAGAAACATATGCGTTGCCTGATGTCTTTTCTCATCTCCCCCGCTGTGTTCAAAGTCATACACCTCTGCCTGTTCTTCTTCTGGGACTCATGAAGATATCTGCCTCCTTTTCTCTACTTCTACAAATATTCTTCTAACTCAGGTCTCAACATCTCTCATTTGGTTACCACAGCCAAACATATCATTGTAGCATATGCCTAGGACATCAGATTTTAAGTCATGGGTTATATCGCTTTCATCATCAGAGCCACTTTGTGAAGTGGCATTAGCAGGGATGAGCAGAATCTTCCATTGTTCCCTCATGTTGCTACCCGAGGCTCCCAGATATCATAGCAAATATTATTCACTTTTCGTCCCTTAAAAAAAATCTATTACTTCCTGGAGCATCTGGGTGGCTTAGTCCGTTAAGTGTTCGATTTCAGCTCAGGTCATGATCACACAGTTTGTGAGTTCGAGCCCCACCTTGGGCTCTGTGCTGACAGCTCAGAGCCTGGAGCCTGCTTCACATTCTGCATCTCCCTCTCTCTCCCTGCTCCTCCTCCGCTCTCACTCTATGTGTCTCTTCCTCTCAAAAATAAATAAACATTAAAAATTTTTTTAAATCTATTACTTCCTTATATATTATTTTATTAAGCCTTCTATTTCTTTAGGCATCACCCTGTTGGATTTAATTCGAGCAAAAGGAGTTTTACCTGCAGCCTTGCAAAGGAATGCCTCCTAATTAAAGGTAAAGGAACAAAAACAACAAAAAAAGCCGGCCACAGCTCTATTCAAAGGAAGAAATCCTAAACAACACGGCCTTTTGGGAAACACGTTTAGATAAAGTTGGAGAAAGGAAATATTTACAAGAATCTAACTCATTTTTTCTGCTTAATAACCACGCAGGGGGTCTCAAGTAACAATAAAAGTCTCTTTGGCGATGCCTGAGCTCAGGGCCTTCCCAGTGTAATATACATTTATTCACGCAAGGCTTTTTGTAATGATTGGCCATCATAGGGAACGCTGTTCAAATTGGCACCTACCATTCCTGGTAGGTTTGTAAACTGCATTTTTCTTTGCCAGATGTCATTTTTGTTTTTAAGCCTGAGTTAGCAGGGTAACTAGAGAAGGTAAGTGGCAAAGCCATAAATCACTGAGATCCACTTGGGTCAAATTATTACAAAGCACAGCCAATAGCAAATCAGTGATGTTTCTGAGTCAAAGCAGTATGAAAGCGTTCTTTTGTGGTTGCTGCAATACAATAACGGTAGTGTTCAAGCTCAGGTGGGCTAAAATGAAACACACATCAGAAATAGGAAAGAAACTGGTGTCTTTAGCACCATCTATGGGCCAGCTCCGATGGAAGTTTTACTGTCTATTTTAAACAAGAAACTGCAAGCTCAGTAATGTTTGTCAGTTTGCCTAAGATCACATACGAATAAGAGACCGGTCTGGGCTGCCCACCTAATTCTATCTGATTGAAGAGAGTGGGATCTTCCTGTGTTTCTTCATATTTGTGTGTTCCTTCATTCCATAATGATTTATCAAAAACCTACCATGACCATGACTCTATCTCCCTACCTTCCACACACACACACACACAGTTTTTAAATAAGTGTGGATTTATGTAAAATTTACAACTATAACTTGTCATGAAAGAAAGAAAGAAAGAAGAGGAAACAAAAGGGCACCTGTAAGGCTCAGTCGGTTAAGCGTCTGACTCATGATTTCAGCGCAAGTCATGATCTCACAGTTCCTGAGTTCAAACCCTGTATCAGGCTCTGCGCTGATATCATGGGGTCTTACTTGGGATTCTCTCTCTGCCCCTCACCTACTCAGGTTCTTTCTCTCTCTCAAAATAAATAAACTTTTTTTTTAAAAAAAAAAAAAAGGAGGAAATAAGAATATAGGCTGGGGAGCACCTGGGTGGCTCATTCAGTTAAGCGCCCGACTTCAGCTCAGGTCATGATCTCATGGTTTGTGGGTTCAAGCCCTGCACCGGGCTCTGTGCTGACTGCCAGCTCAGAGCCTGAAGCCTGCTTCAGATTCCGTGTCCCCCTCTCTCTCCGACCCTCCCCTGCTCAGGCTGTCTCTCTCTCTCTCTCAAAAAAAAAAAAAAAAAACCATTTAAAAAATTAAAAAAAAAAAAGAATATAGGCTGAGAACAACCTTGTTGGTAAATTTTATTATCATTCAGAATATTTGCTGCCCTTCCCCAGGAAAAGATTCCACTTTTCGAGCTCATTGACTTCACGCTTGTCCATAGGGCTCATGGTGCCCTTCACATAGGAGCATCAAGCATCCACACCCTGTTGTACATGTGTCCATATGTCTTACTTTGATCAGTAGGATGTGGCTGCAAGTGACATGCATTTTAGTCAGACAGATTCCTTAAACTCAACTCATGGTTTATCATCTCTCTTCTCTTGTCCCTAAGAACAGCAATGTCCCAGGTAGAGGCTGTTCATCAGTCTGTCTCAGAGTGAAGCCACTGTGGGTCAAGCCAACCCTCGATGGACATGCTGCGGCTATAAGTCACCGAGATCTGGGGGAGATCTGTCAGTGCAGCATAACACAACCTATCCCGACTCACACACCTTCTTAACACAGCATGGGTCAGTGAAGACTCCTTTGAGGAAGTAACATAGGAGCTGAGATCTGAATGAAGTATTCTGCTAGGGAAAGAGCAGGACAGGAGAGCTTTCCAGAAAGGACAAAAGAGCCAGTGCACGTGTCTTGAGGTGAGAATGAACATGGCCCCTTTGAGGACACAGGGCCTGAGGGTCTGAAGTGGACAAAAATGGTGTAAGATGAGGCTGGAGACATGTATGGGCCTGAGGAGAAGGACCTCAAGAGCCAAGTGAGGAGGGTGGATTTCATTCCACGTGTGACAGGAAGCCTGAAGGATTCCAAGCAGTGGGATGAAGTGCTCAGATTCAAGTGTTTACATATATATTTACATATGTGATATACATATCATGTATGTATATGTATGTACATGTATATATCATATATGTGTATGATACAAAGGATGTATAGAAAAATAAAGTTGAATCCCTACCTCACACTATATACACAAGTAGATTCTAGATGGATTAAAGGCCTAAATGTTAAGCATAAAACTACACAACTAAAAAATTAAATATTGGAGAATATCTGGGGAGACCTTCTAAATCAAGACCTCAAAAGCTCAAAATATAAGGCAACAAGTTGATGGATTTAATGACATTGACATTAAACATTTCTGCTCAGAAAAACACACTGTCGACAGAGTTAAAGAGAGAGATGACAGATTGGGAGAAGGTACTTGCCAAGTTTCTAACAGGCATGAACTTCTGCACAGTTCCTGCACAGTTCCTGCACAAAAGCAGGAACCCCCTTTTTTTAAAAAAAAAAAAAATAGGCAGGGAATATGACCAAGCCAGTATTAATACGTGGTTAAGAAGATCTGCAAAGTTATTCATAGCTAAAGAAATGCAAATTAAGACAACAACACGGTGCTTTATTCTCACCAGAGACTCAAAGCTCAGAGAGAAGGATGACATCCGTTCTCGGTGAGATGTGGAGAACAGGAGCCCTTTTGCACACCGCTGGCGTGTTTTGATATTGCTGCCACTCTGACAGGTCCTCTCATAGTGCTCATCTAAAGTAAGCATGTTTGTATGCACAGAAACCTTACCCCTGAGTGTGTTCCCAGAGTCTTTATTAAATAAGACTATCACCAGACATATGAGAAAGTATTCATCACAAATCTGTTCACGGCGTTGAGAAGTAGAAGGCACCCTGGGTATTCATGATGGGTGGTGGATACGTAAAATATAGTAAGTGGCTCTACCCCCAAAGAATTTATCAGCAGTTAGAAGGGACAAACAAGACACATACAAAACGATAGAAACAGATCCCGGAAACTTAGTGCTGAGTAAAAATGTAAGACACCAAAAGAGATCTACAGCACACTATTGCACTATTTGTATAATTTAAAAACCATGCAGCCAAAACAACATTACATGTTCTACAAGGATATATAGTAACATGTTAGTACTGTTGCCTATGGAAGGAAGGAAAATGTAAGGGGGTTATTTAACCCAAACATAGAATAGTGTCTGCACTCAACCTCTTTCCATTCCCCTAAGGGCTCAGGTTTATTGAAGACCAGAGTCTAAAAACTTCCTTTCTGCCCTGGAGCAGCTTTCCACTGAGGAAATCAATGCAGAACAGCCTGGTCATCTGGAGGCGAGGGAGGGAGACAGCAAAGGGTGTTGGGGATAGAGATCAGTTAATCAGCTAACCAGAGAAACTCTCAAAATATTATTCTACCACACAACTGTTTGAGGCTTCTTGGGGAGAGGTTTAAAACCCAGAAAAAATAACCAGAAAAAAAGTATTCCATCTTGCCATTTTCCTGTGACTTAGGTTTGTCAGTTTTAAATGAACCCCAGCAAGGGCTGCTACATGCAGTCAGATGCCGGAGACCGAAACTGCACAGATCATCCCTGATGGCAAGGCCCAGGGAAGAGACTGCAATGCAGTCAGAAGAACCCCCGGAAGAATTCTTCTTCTCTACTTTGTCTGTATCTTTTACTCTCACTTCTGCTGTTAGTCTATTCTAGGGTTAATACGAAAACAGAATCGCCCAAAGTTCCCCCCTTCCTCCAAAATGGAATGTACCTAACTATCATGTCTGCCTCCTCAATCAGATGTTGTCTAATAAATATTGTAGCAATTAGCAAAATTGGAGACAGTCCAGTATGCATTGGGTCTATAAGAGACCTAGAATTCATTTTCCTTGTATGAGTCTAATTGCCAGTAAGAATACATATTATGCCATAAGCAGAGACAAAAACAAGACTCACTAGTTGTGGAGGGCTTTCTCGAAAAAGTGTTAGAGAAATATTTGCCTGCTGACCTCAAGCCTGTAAGGCAACTTATGGATTGTTCTGGTCAAAGAATGAGATTGGTAAATGCAGAGACCAAATTCTAGTTGATCCATGTAAAACATTTCCATACGTCATCTATGATAAATGTTGACATTGTTCTTGCTTGGTAAGGGGTTGTGAGAGTCTGTTACCTACAACTGCGGGTACAAGTATATCCTGTTTTTGCATGCCCACTGAATTTAAACAATTAAAGGGCACTGTGATCTCATGTATTCTGGCAATATACTTCACTTATCCTTAGATACCCTGTCATACGTAGTAAAGAATATGTAAAACTTTGTTATGACTACCTGGTTAAATTTTATTGGTTGAAGTGGAAATTACGTACCATGAAATCACTGTTGCCAAGAAAACTTAGACATGTTAAGTCCTATGACTGTACTCAAAAAATGTAAATTGTTTAAGCATGATTGTTTGAATTTGCTATATAAAAACCCTAAGCTGAAAAATAAATTTGAGCAGTCCACCTGAAGAGGCTGGCTCCATGTCTTCTTTCACCAACGCCAACCATCACTCTCCGGGCCAACCCTGGCCTGCAGAGGCTGGTCCCCTGCAGTCAGATAGTCTGTGCACTGCTCAAATACACCCCATACTGGAGAGAATAAGGAGCTAGAATCCAGCAGGGGCTCTGCTTACAAGCCAGCTGACCTGGGGTTCCTTCAGTCCCAGGTAGGAGTGGCTCATTTGCCAAAGAGGGTGACTTATAATTCCTACAGAGGCACTGTGTGTGCCAGATGGAGCCCTGAGTCTGCCTCATCACTATTCTCAGAAGTTCACTTATCAACTCAAAAGTATTTTTGCAGCCTCTGCATTCAGTTCAGTCCTAAGGCTATTTCACTCAGGTCTGGCACGCTCCTCCCCTGACATCTTCATTCCATTGCTCACTTCCTGAATTCCTGTACTTGATGAGACATGGATGGCTCGGTGCCCATCTCCCTCCTGAGAAAGTAAACACCACAGAGGGAGGGACTCGGTGTCACGGGTACCTGTCCAGCATCGCCACAGAGCAGGTGCTCAGTAGATAGTGTAGGACAAATGAAAGGATTGGATCTAAAGAGTAAGCAGGCTATGGATTCTTCACAGAAGAGTTTAAGAAAGGGAACAGCACGTACTTCAGAGCAAAAAGAAATGTGAAGTGTTAATTTCTTCCTCATGTCTGCTCTATTATGTTAAGATTAATTTGACTAATGAAGCAGTCCCTTCAAACTCATAATGGAGTGAGTCAGCTTTCTCAGAATAATCAACATTATGTTTAGCCTCCAGGACCTATTTAAAGACGTAATTGGCTTCCAAGCGATATTTAGTGTTGCTTTATTTTTAAACAAAGAGCCAATTCATGAGGTGTTTTTCAGATGCTCTGGGAAAATGGGCTTTCACCCTAAACAGGAATGCTCTTGGGATTATTGTCTGCGTATTTGAGGGGTAAGAGTCTAAGGTCTGTTTACCTGCTGACCACAATCCAGCTCTACCAGTGCGGGGGGTGGGGCGGGGAGGGACAGCAGGTCAATCTTAGGTCCTGAGCCCCCCCACCCTCCCCGCCGGGTCTCAAGGATGGAGGGGAAGTGGCGCTTTGAATCAATTGAAGGATGATTTTGTTGGTTCTTTGATGTTTGATTCATCCTGTTAACAGCAACAGCTTCCATCCCGGGCTGCACCTGGAAGCTTTAAAAGTTCAGATTTCAGGGGCACCAGGGTGGCTCAGTCAGTTAAGCATCCGACTTCGGCTCTGATCTCCAGGTTCGTGAGTTCGAGTCTGGCATCGGGCTCTGTACTGATAGTTTGCAGCCTGGAGCCTGCTTAGGAATCTGTGTTTCCCTCCCTCTGCCCCACCCCTGCTCACGCTCTCACCCCTTCTCTCTTGCTCTCTCTCTCTCTCTCTCGAAAATAAATAAATAAATGTTAAAAAAAATTTTTTTAATTCAGATTTCAGGTCCCACCTTTTAAGATTCTGATGTAATTTGTCTGAGGAATAGGAGAAAAAAATGAGAATTTTCCAAAGCTCCCAGGTGATTTTAACTGGAGGCAGGGTTGAAAGTCATTGTTTTAAAAGGTCCCTCCTAGGACTTGAGCAAAACAGCATGAAATCTCACTGCTGCCTGTACTCTGCTTTGATTCCCCATGGTCCACTTCGCTACTCAGGCCTCTCTGCTCTGCTGGCCCCTCCTGGCCCCTGACCTCTGGCCCTGACCCCACTCCCTCCCTAACATCTTCAGTAAAGGAACCCCATGAGGGTATTCCCTCCAGCTTTGTTTTCTCTTCTTCTTTTTTAAATGTTTATTTATTTATTTTAAGAGAGAGAGAGGGAGAGAGAGAGGCCACGAGTAGGGAAGGGGCAGAGAGAGAGAAAGGGAGAAAAAAAATCCCAAGCAGGTTCTGTGCTGTCAGTGCAGAGCCCGATGCGGGGCTCGAACCCAAGAACCATGAGATCATGACCTGAGCCAAAATCAAGAGTCAGACGCCCAAATGGCTGAGCCGTCCAGGAGCCCTACTCCCTCCAGCTTTGACTTCAGCCCCTCTTCCAGCCAGAATTCCTGCATGTTACCTAACTACATCCCCCCCCTCATCTGGGTAGGAGGGGGCTATGCCTGCCCCTTCTCCACCCACCCTGCCCTACCCCATGCACAGCACTGCCCACATGAGCTGCAGCCTTCCATCCGCACCCAACAGGATGGGCCTCTATACTATTGCACATACTATTCCCTCTGCAAAGAACAGCCTTTTGAGCCTCTTCACCTTGCTTTCTCTTACTTGTCGTTTAAGCCCTGGTTCATCTGTCACCTCTGTGTGGAGTCCTTCCCTGACATGTACCCGGAGCAGGCCAGTTGTTCCTCCCTCTGGGCTCCTGGGCTGCTGTTTAGACCATCTGACCCTGCCTGCATTGTACTCACTGCCTCAGTGGACCCGAAGCGCCTCACTGACAAGACTGTTTAACTCACCTCAGTGCCCAGGGTACCCTCCCGGGCCCTGACCCACCACAGCATCAGAGAGTGTGCCAAGTGAACCCGTAAACAAACGGGGCATCGGGGAGAACCAGGAGACGTGGCTTGGTTCACAGGCGAATCTGTGTTTGGGCCACAAGCAGTCATGATCATTTTTGTCTTTAGCCTTCTAAAGAGTACCATGCTGCAGGTGGGAATAATCCGAATGCAGCCTTCATACCATAAAGCTCTGTGTGCAAGGAGCAAATTAGTCAACAGAGGCCTTAATCCAGCCCACAGGTGTCTGTGCATGGTCTTACCTTGTATTTAAAATAATAACTTAGTTGTCGTCCAGATGGCAAACAGACACATGAAAAGATGTTCAACATCACTCCTCATCGGGGAAATACAAATCAAAATCACAATGAGATCCCACCTCACACCTGTCAGAATGGCTAAAATTAACAGCTTAGGCAGCAAAAGATGTTGGCAAGGATGTGGAGAAAGAGGAACCCTTTTGCACTGCTGGTGGGAATGCAAACTGATTGTAGCCATTCTGGAAAACAATATGGAGGTTCCTCAAAAAATTAAAAATAGAACTACCCTATAACCCAGCAATGGCACTGCTAAGTGTTTACCCAAAGATTACAAAAATCCCAATTCCAAGGGGCACATGCACCCAACGTTTATAGCAGCGCTACTGACAATAGCCACAGTATGGAAAGAGCCCAAATGTCCATCGAATGATGAGTGGATAAAGAAGATGTGGTTTATATATGCAATGGACTATTACTCAGCGAAGAAAAAGAATGAAATCTTGCCATTTGCAACTACATGTATGGAACCAGAGTGTATTATGCTAAGGGGAATAAGTTAGTCAGAATAAGATAAGTATCATACGATTTCACTCCTATGTGGAATTGAGGCAACAGAACAGATGAACAGAAGGGAAGGGAAGGAAAAATAAGATAAAAACAGAGAGAGAAACAAACCGTAAGAGACTCTTAAATGCAGAGAACAAACGGAGGGTTACTAGATGGGAGGTGGGTGGGGGAAGGGCCAAAAGCGTGATGGGTACTAAGGAGGCCACTTTCTGGGATGGCCACTGGGTGTTGTATGTAAGCGATGAATTACTAAATTCTATTCCTGAAATCATTATTATGCTATATGTTAAGTTGGGTTTAAATAAAATTTTTGAAGAATTAAAAATAAATAAAATAATAACTTAGTTGTCAACATTCAACAATTAGGAAACTGCACAGCGTTTACAGATTTTTGGCTTCTCAGATGGGGAGGCCCCACAAAGCCCGTGTTTCCATGGCAACAGTTTGCTGGCCTGGGCGGACTCTGCCCATCTGCGGACTCTGCCCCATGCCCTTGGCTCAGCTCCATGCTCTCCGCTGATTTCATGACCCAGCTGACCCTCGAGGGCCTTTGAGCTCCAACCCCTGGTCTCCATCAGCCTCATGCACGGCGACCGGCACGCACTCCACCGTGTGGTCATGTTAAGAGCAGCTCCCCTAGAGTCACAGCAGCTGTGTGGCAGTAGCTATGTCACTTCACAACTCTGAGCTCCTTTTCTGCCTTCCAGCAGCTCACAGACAAGAAGAGACAGACAGACCGTGATCACAGGAATATATGTGACGAAATAAGTGCCTTAACAATATTAAAACCAAAGCATGATGAATGCCCAGGATTAACACTAAAGCACGCAATGGACAGTACGATAAAGTGCCTGGCAGATGAAGGGTAGCTTCCTGGAGGAGGTGTCTTGTGCGCAGGGCTTTGAAGGATGAGTATCAGTTTGTCCAAGAATCAAGACTCTCTGGGAGAAAGGCTTTCCAGCCAAAGTGTGCGCAAAGGCAAGATGAGGAAAATAGCTTGGTGCATTCTGGAAACAGTGAGCGGCTGGTAGAAGTGCCTGTAGCAGGTGTCAGGCAGGAGGTGAAGGTGATTGGAGGTTGAGGTCAGTGTCAAAAAGCCTTGAATGCCACACCAAAGAGGTTGGACTTTGTCTAGAGACAAGAAGAGGCTGTCAGGTGCAGCCTAATATGAGCTTCATATCTTGCAAATATCACTCTGGGGGCAGAGCTTGTGGCTCAAAGCACACTGAGAACTAAATGCAAAAAATTAAAAAATCTGTTCTTATATCCATAGGGTATTAATCATATGAATGTTCACAGCAACTTTCTTCATAACCCTAAACTGGAAACGTTGTAAATGTTCATTCCCCCCAAATTGTGGTAAATTCTTATAAAACAGAATTCCATGCAATGAGAAAAAACAAGCTACAACTTAATCCAATGACACGGATAAATCTGAAAAACATATTGAGTGAAAGAAGCCACACACAGACACACACACACACACACACACACACACACACACAAGTATATGCTGTATAGTTCCATTTGGGTGAAGTTTCAGAACAGAGAAACCCAGTTAGAAGCAAGTGATAGAAACCGTGGAAAGCAGTTAAGAGAAATCAGGATAGTGTTACATTTGTACACTGAGTGTACTGACTGAGAAAGGGCATGAAGGAACTTTCTGGAGTGATTCAATTCCCCCTGATATGTGTGAGTAGGGGGCAGGGAGCATGGACTTCTACAGAAAAGACCTCAAGTCAAACCATGAGAGACTCTTGAATGCTGACAAAAACTGAGGACTGATGGGTGGGGGGGAGGGGAGATGGGCATGGAGGAGGGCACTTGTGGGGATGAGCACTGGGTGTTATGTGGAAACTAATTTGACAATAAACTATTTGTAAAAAAATAAATAAATTAAAAAAAAAAAAAGAAAAGACCTCAAGTTTTGCTAGCACGTGACTTTAGCTTACCTTCCCAGCACCTGCCCAGACAGTGGTGTGTCCCTTCCAGTGGTGGCTGCGGCAAGATTTTCCCAGAGCTGGAGTTACTCTTGTGTGACTTGTGGTGTCTGACGGCCAGGGTAGAGGACACAGGGTCCTCACCACCGTGGTGCTGTGGCATGATGTGGGCAAGGAGCCAAGAATATGGTGGAGAAAATGACAGATAGAATATTTGCTCTGATGGTAGAACGTTCTAGTTGAAAAGACAGAGAAGAAACAAGTCAATGAATAAATAAACAAGGTAATTTTGGATAGTGACCATGCAGTAAAGGAAGGAAAAGAATGATGTGCTCCAGTGTGAATAGGAGAGGCCACTCAGGTGGTCAAGGAAGGCTTCTCTGAGGAGGTGACATTTGACCTGAGAGCATTGCAGGCAGTGAAAACAGCATATGCAAATGTCCTGAGGTAGGAGTAAGTTGGTGGTTGAGGGTTCAGAAAGCTTGGCGATATTAACACGGACAAGGGGGAGAGTGGCATATGGTTAAACTGGAGAAACAGGACAATCAGAGCATGAGGGACCATAGGCCATGGTGAAGGGGTCAGATTTTATGGTTAGTAAAATTGAGAGATTCTGAGGGTTTTAAAACAGGAGACGACATGATCTGATTCACTTTTTCAAAAGAGCAGGAAATGGATTATTAGAAGCACAAATGAAAGCGGGGATGTAAAATCGGGTGAACAGTAGCATGATGTTTAGTTTTACGTGTCAGCTAGGTTAGGCCATACACCCAGTTAATCCATAAAACACCAATCTCGGCGACTGGATGTGATTAACACCTACAATCAGGTGACTTTACATAAAGAAGATGACCCTCATAATGAAGGTAGGCCTCGTCCAATCAGTTGAAGGTATTGAGAGGAAAAACTGGTTTTCCTAGAGACGTTCAGCCTCTCAAGAATGTCAGACTTGCTGCTCCCCTAGTTGTGTAAGCTCATTCCTTATCAGAAACTTCTCATCAGGAAGAAAGAAAGGAAGAGAGAGAGAGAGAGAGAAGGAAGGAAGGAAGGAAGGAAGGAAGGAAGGAAGGAAGGAAGAGAAAGAAAGAGAAAAAGAAAGAAAGAAAGAAAGAAAGAAAGAAAGAAAGAAAGAAAGAAAGAAAGAAGAAAGAAAAGGAGGGAGGGAGGAAGAAAAGAGGAAGGGAGGGAGAGAGAGAAAGAAATAGAGATGTGTCCTCTTGGTTCCGACTGAATTGTGAACCCTGACTGATACAAGGAGTTCACCCCTCAGGGTTTCTGTGCATTGTGAAGAGAGCATTGTGAAAGGACTCCTATGTGCCCAGCACACAGTGGGCACACAACTACTATTATTGCCCTACCTCCTTTCTATAAGGCTCTGCTGAGTTGCTGGACACTGAGCTTCCAGGTCCTTTCTTCTCAGGAGAGGCTCATCTCAGGTCATCTTCACAGCAGCACCACGAGGCTTTAGAGACAGAGAAGCTAAGGTCCCCATTGGTTTAGGGTCTCATAACCAATCGTGGCAGAGATGGAACCAGAAATCAGGCTGGTCTGCGTCTAGAGCCTGTGTTCTTAAGCACTGGGCCACATGCTTCCATTTTATGTACAGAAAACAGAAAAGCTGAATCACAGAACGAACGGAAGTTTGATGGGTCAAAAAAGAAAATACCGGAAAGGAAACTTACTTAAAAAATCTATCAGGGAGAGTCGTGGGGAATAGCATGGAGCATGTGTAAAAACTTTTCCATTCTTTTTAAATCCACATGATGATGTATTTCATTTGTCATCACCAATAACTTTGCTGATATAATCTGGAGCTTAAAGTTTTCACTAGGATGTTAACAACAAAGAAGAAAAAATGATTCTCACCAAACTCTCTGTTCTACCATAAGGAAAACTTCATCTTGTGATACACTCAGGAAGATCTTTCTCCAGCTCACTGAACTTTTACTATGCTCAGAAATGTACCCCCTTCTTTGCTGACTTAAGCATTGTTTTATTTTTGCCATGCCTTGAACAGTTCAAAGTCCACATTAAAATGCAAGAGCTTTGCAACCTTTGTTGATGCAAGCCAGCAAGAATTCCCAAGCACACAGCTTTCTTTTTTCTTTTTTTAATTTTTTTTTATCTTTATTTCATTTTGAGGGAGAGAGACAGAGAGAGACAGAGACAGAGAGAGAGAGAGTGCGCAAGTGAGCCAGCAGGAGAGGGTCAGTGAGAGAGATACAGAATCTGAAGCAGGCTCCAGGCTCTGAGCCAGCTGTCAGCACAGAGCCCGACGCGGGGCTCGAACCCACAAACTGTGAGATCATGACCTGAGCTGAAGTCAGATGCTCAACCGACTGAGCCACCCAGGCGCCCCCACAGCTTTCTTATCTACAGAGATGAAAAATACTATCTTAGCTTCTATAGAAGCTGTTTCCACAGGCTGTTTATTTGAAACAATGATAGGAATACACGCAGACACTTCATTCCTACATCCTCTTAGCTCATTTCTACCTCCCTCCTCTGCCCCCCTTTCCTACTTTTTCAAATTCAGTTGCACTCCGCTCAAATGTCACCATCTCTGAGAGTCCCCCTCTCCCAAGTGAATCAGGAATGGAAATCTAACTTAAGAGAACTTTATGGTTTAAAAAAAGAAGAGAGTGTATGTGGGTAGTTTTCCAAGGCCTGAAATGATGTCATCTGAACTCTATCTCTCTTGCATTCTTTTGGTTAGCTTCTCTTCTATAGATTGGCAGAAAGTCCGCCCTGACCAGTAGCCCCTTATCCACACTCTCCAAGCTCAGTAACTCCAATAGAGGCGGGGGAGGGGGACAAGTCTACATATAAATACAGGACAGGATTCTGTTTGGTCCAGCTTGGGTCTTGTACCCAGGGCATGACAGGCGCGATAAGATAAATGACAATCTGACCAGGATCGAGTGAAACAAGAGGGGGGGATGAATTGGAAGTGAAGGCGTGTCAGTTCTTTTTTTTTTTTTTTAATGTTTATTTATTTATTTGAGGGAGAGAGGGAGAGAGAGAATCCCAAGAAGGTTGCCGGCTGTCAGCGAAGAGCCTGATTCTGGGGGCTTGAATCCATGAACTGTGATATGACCAGAGCCGAAATCAAAGAACGGGACACTTAACCTACTGAGCCACCCAGGTGCCCTGAAGATGTGTCACTTCTAAGCCGTGGCCTCAAGAAGCATGGAGTTTCCTTCCTCTATCTCTCTCTCTCTCTCCCTCCACTCCCTTGTCGGTCGGATTGTCCCAGCTGAGTCCCCAGACATGTGAAAGAGCCCTGCTAAGATCCAGAGAGCCACCGACAGCCCACAGCTGACCAGACGCCAGTAAGCCTTGCAGAGCCCAGCTCCTATCAGCACAACTGCCAATCAACATAGACTCGGCAACAAAAATAAATGTTCTGCTGTACCTCTCTTGCAACCCCATTCTGTAGGCAAGCTAGTCTATGCCTCCTCCAAGCTCTCAGCCCTTAGTTATACAGCCCACATTGTACTGTTGCAATTCTTATACTGAATTGTAAGCATTTCTTGTAATTACTTGTTTACATGTCTATCTCCTTGCCAATAAGCCCTGTGAGGGAAGGATCTTTTTTTTCCTTTTCATCTTTTTGAGCCAAACACACAGGGTATGGTAAGGAACAGAAACTGCTTCAACATTCATAGGAATTCAGAGGATAAGGAGCGCTACCAAAAAACCGTGAAACCGATGTTGAGTGCCCAAATTAATTACTGGCCAGCTTGAATATCTTCACTTATGTATTGGAACCGTTGCTTTTTCCTTCTCTGTGAATTGCGTATTTGTGACTTTTGTATGTCTTTCCACTAGGTGGTTTCTTCTTATTAGTTTGTAAATTTTTTTATATATATATATTTTTTCTGGGTAGGTATTCTTTACTGTATCCATTCCTCCCAGTCTGTGCACTTTTCACTTTTTTATGGTATAATTGGTGGGCATGAATTTTTGAGTTTTAATAAGGTTTAACTTTTCAGTCTTTCCTTTAGAGTTTGTCCTTTTTGTGTGTACATAAGAACGACTCCTTCTCCCAGGGCCTACTGTCTGCTAAAAACTTGGGAGCTTTGCTTCGTTTCTCCTACTTGGGTCTTTGATCCATCTGGAGCTGAGTTTTGTATATGGTGCAAGGTAAAGATTCAATTGCCCCAGTATTATTTAGTGAATATTTAACCTTCCCACCTCCCTTGGGATGCCGGCTCAGAGCACATTTCTAGATGTACGGGACCCATGTAGGCTATGCCTATTTGTTGCATAGCGTACTACATCCCTCTTATTTAGAGCATGCGTCACTCCACCTTGCTCTTTTTCTTCAAAATTGTTTTGGCTATTTCTGGTGCTTTAATTTTCCAAATACATTTTATCATCATCTCATCTAGCTGCACATACACACTCTTAGACCCACTAGACCGGTCAGCACTGTGTTTGGGATTGCATTGTACCTATTGGTTTTTCGGGGAAGAATTTATGAATTTAAAAATGGAATCTTGCTCTCCATGAACATAATGTAATTCACCATCTATTATATTTCATCTATCCCCAAGGTATACCCAGAACCCAGTAATTCTCACCCCCTCACTCGCATCAACAGGGTCCAAGCCACCATCGCTACTTCCCTGGTAACCAGGGTGACCTCCACCCGACCTCTTTCTGCTTCCACGTCGCCTCCCCTACAGTCTAATCCCCATAGGGTAGCCAGCTCCCAACTCAAATGGTCTTGCAGAACCAGTTGTGACAAACTCCACCCTTGGGGAAACACGGGTTTAAACGAATGGATGGGCGACGGAACGAATGGCTGCGAACTCTATACACGACGCTGGCAATAAAGAAATGACTACGTAAGAAGTCGTCCCTCGGGCAGGCCCAGATGGAAAGGCGGGCCTGGGCCGGGGCGGAGAGGGCCCCTAACCGCCCGGGGGTGAAGCTGGGACTCCACCTCGGGGCCGCAGCGCCGGCGCGAGCCAGCGGCGGGAGCGCGGGCACGCGGGAGCGCGCCTAGGCGGAGAGCGCCGCGACTCCGGGGCGGGTCCGGGGCTCCACGCGGCCGCCTGGCTCCGCCCGGGGACGCGCTCCGAGGGCGCGCACAGGACGGCGGCGACGCGCGCGGCCGCCCTGGCGGGAGAATCGCTTCCGGTGGCGGCGCAGGCGGCGCTGAGCTGGTAGTGCGAGCGGCTCGGGCGGCGGGTGGCGGGGAGCGGTGAGTGGCGGGCGTCGGGCCGGGCCGGGGTGGGTGGGAAGCGCGCGGGGAGCCCGATGGAGGGGCGCGGGCCGGGGCGGGGGCGCGGCGGGCTGCGCAGAGAACGCCCCCCATCCCGGGGCCGGAGGTCGGGAATCCCCGCGCAGTGCCGGGGACCCCCCGGGCCGGGGGTCCCTGCACCTTGGGGACCCCTGCTGTCCCGCTGCCAGGCCGCCCCCCATCTGCAGCAGCCTGACCAATCCCCGAGGCCCCCGGAGCCCCGGTGGTGGAGTGCAGTCTTGCCCCGGATGGGAAGGGGCTCACCGGTCCACACCCGCACACGCCCTGCCACGCTGCGCTCGGCCTCGTGACCAGACTCCCCGCGGTGAGGACACCCAAAATGGCTGCCGCGGGGACAGGCCACCGCGCTACGGACGCGAGTGATTGCCTGCTGACCCGGTGTTACCGACCCTGATGTCCCCACGCTCCTATCTCTTGGCTTCTCCTCCTGGCGCCGAACGGGGCTCTTTGATCGGAGAGGAGACCTCCCCTGGCCCCTGCCCTAGAACTCGCGATCTTGCAGGAAAGAGGGGAGCAAGTGGTCCTGGGCCCACCTTGCATCTCCACGCCCTCTTGCTCTTTCCCACGTGTCACGGGTCTCTCACCTTCCCGGAATGACAACCATGGTATCTACTAAGCGTGTTCGATGTTTCTTTCGGTCCATTTACTCTTACATCCTTCCAGCCCTGTGAGGTTCTTGGTTGTGCTTTCAGAATCCAGATGAGAAAAGAGAGGTTAAGGTCACACCGCTGGCCATCTGTAGAGCAAGGCCACATCTCAGCTTAAATGTTACTTGCTCATGACCGTGTTGTCTAAAATTGCCCCCTCGGGCACCCATTCTTTGTTAGATTACCCTTGTGCCGTTTTCTTCAATAGCATTTGACCCCAGTTGAAATTAACTGTGTTTATTACTTGCTCGTTTCATGCTCTCATCTTGTGGTCAGGGCCTGATTGTGTTGCTCACCTATCTATCCCTACATCCAGCACTTGCCTGTCCCAGGTGGACCCTCAGTGAATATGCGATGAGTGCCTGAATGGCAGAGCCTACCTCTGAGTGACTTCAGAGCTCAAGCACTCAACCACCTCAGGGACAACTGGCTTCCGAGCCCCACTGCATTTTGTTTGTCTTTCTCTCAAACTCATCATCTCTCTTCTGCCTCGCCTTCTAGATTCTGACCTGGGCGCCTCTTGCTTTTCTCTTCCTTGGTCCATCCCCAGTTCACCGAACCGATTCCAGCCATTGTAATAGGTGGGAGGTGGGTATGCAGGCAGATAAGGAGACTTTGCAACTAACTGTTACAGTGCTGGAGTCAGACTTGACGTACAAGGTGTATGAGAGGAGGGGGGAACTCTTGGAGAGGATGAGTGGAGGCTCTGCCAAGATGTTCTGGGGCCTCAAGCAGGTCCTTTCTTCCTTAGGCTGCAGGTGTCTAGCTTGCGAAAATGATCGCGTGTGGAAGGGACGATCTATCAGATCCTGTCTTAGCCCTACGTCTAATTGCTCTAAGTATGCACGCAAGGGTTAGATTGAGTGTGCAGGCTTTTAAGCCCCATGGGCCCTCAGGAAAGGAACAGTATCTGTGCTTATAGTTGTCAGAGAGGAACCTGCGTAGCAAAGCCAAGCCTGGCTATACTTCAAGTCGGTCATATATTTAGAATGCTCTTAATACTCTGTAGGAGCTTCATGAAGTCGCATGCAGACGGATGTAGAAAGGTGCCCACAGGGACCCTCCCCCTCTTCTTAGAGGACAGTCAGAGCAGCAGTGACCTTACAGGCCAGTCCATCATCCAACTTATTGCTCTCCAGTGCCTTAGAATAAAATATGGCGTCTACATTCATCCTTCTATGCAAGCAGTGGTCAGATGTATGTAGTTGGAGTATAATCATGGGTGGAACTGACCTTTTGTTAATGAGGTTAAAGGTAAGACATCAGTAGCAGTAAGTCATAAAAAAAAAAAAGGTTGACTTATCTAGAAAGTAGTAAGTTAAAATAAGTATCAAACCTCTACTTAGTTATACAAAGTTCAAAGTTATGGACATTTTAGTTAACTATTACTTTGTCAAGGATTTTCAGATGCAGCCTCTATAATGTGATTTGATTCTTTAAAGCAGATGATAAAATATTCAACTGAATATGTCCAAAATAGTATTTTAACATGTATGTCGGCTGATGCCCCCATCTCAGGTAGAACCCAATAGCATTAAAAAAAAGAAAGAAGAAAAAGAATTAAAAAACAAACAAACACCACAGATGAAAACTTCACCCCATCCTAAGAAGTTGATTAAGAAACCCAACCCCAAAGTTGATCTTGGCGACTGGAATCTGACCAATGATTGTGTTATCACTGGGATGTTTTAAAGTTGATCCAGGAGTGGGATCTGCATTGTGGGGTGGGAGGTGGCGGTGGGGAGGATGCTGGCAGGAGACAGGCAGAAGGCATTGATTCTCCATGTCTTCCCTCGATGCTAGAAAAGCCCCCTGGAATAGAGGAGGGTGTGCCACAGAAAGCCATTGATGAGTGGAAATGTGCTTTGAAGGAATCTCGTTCTTTGCACGGGATTCAACTTTCTGATCTGTAATTTGATCTCCTGTGTGGCCACACCCCTGAGAAAGGAATGCGGAGCCTTGACATCCAGCCCAAACAGATCAGTAAATGTGCTGGGCTCCTTGATTAGGGCGATTCCCCTCCGCAGCCACTTCACCTGTGGCCTCCCCAAAGCCAAAAGCGTGGAGGAAAATCAGACAGAAGTATGGATTCCGGGTTGTGCCATCTTGGGTGTGGGACTTGATTTTTCTGAGCAACTGTACGAAACTAGGGACATTTTCCTGGAGTACAGAAATGAGGATTTGGCATCGAATCATGCCTGGAGAGCCTCGTGTCTGGCACATAATGAGTTCTCAGTCATGTCCCTCAGACAGTGACTTTGACGGGGTGTCTCACACCTGCCTGGCTCTGACTAAGCAAACCACGGCAACCAGGCTCTTTCACACTGGCAGTTGTTTTAATCAACAGCCAGTGTACAGTTTCATAATTTAATTTCCATTGTTAATCTTTAGCCAGGGTTAAAGGTCTTGGTTACTAAGTCCCTGATAAAAAAAGCATATTCTCCGCTAACTTGTCTCCTGCAAAATTTTGAGAAAAAAAAATTTTTTTTCCCAGTAGTTAAGCACTTTCTTGGCACATAGCTAAAAGTTTGAAATAAAGTTTATCTTGGAGGAAAGTTACTTTGATTAGACATTTTTGATCATCTTCCTCAGGCAGCCAACCTCTGGTCCATCACCACCACCTTATCAGCGACTAGATTTATGGGCAGGACTTCAGCTGGTGAGGACAGGAGCTTCCACTCACCGGGAACTGGCTTGTTAGAAATGTTCCCTACCTCTGTGTAGCATTTTACAATTAATAAAAACTTAAAAGCTCTCTTGTGTACCCCAGCTTGCTCTGTGAGCCAATTCTTACCTCCATTTTATAGATGATAATACCGAGGCTCAGAGATGTGAAGCGATTCACCCAGTGACATGCTTAGAAAGGAGGTGACAGAATCAGGAGTCTAGTCCACACTGCATTTGGTGCAATCTGGTTCTGATTCCGTATACTCTCAGGGTAAGTGCTCACAGGGCAGGAAGCTCTCCTCAACAGGAACCAGCCAGAAAGAGCAGGCCCAGCAGCAAGTCCTAATGGCCAGAGAGTCATCTAAATGTCTACACTGGCCCTGCGAGAGAGTAGGTGTTTTCCCTTAACTGGCAGAGCATTTTGGTCATTATTTATTTATTATTTTTATCTTCTTTTCAGCATAGTGTTTCCCAGATTTACCTAACCATAGGATTCCCCTGGCCTACTTCTTAAGAATCTAATTCCGAGGCACCACCCACAGCTCTCCTGAATTAGAATCTGGGGAAGTGCTATCCTGGTCGTGACCCCCTACTCCCAGCAGGAGGGTTTTCCGGAGCCAGACGACTTAGGTTCACGTTCCGACGCCCCTACGCACTTGAGCAAGTTAGCTCCCCACCCTTGGGAACTGCACTGTTCTGAGGGTTCCATGAGTTGATAATATAAGGAAAGCCCGTAGAATAGATGGTTGTTAAATATTAGTGGTTATTATTAGGAAATATCCCAGTTTGTCCATAAAGATCCAGGAACTTGGCGCAGTGGGCTGATGCATACAAGGTCACAGAGTCATTGGTGGGGCTGGGATTCGAACTCCGATCCACTGCCTCCACAGACAACAGGGGCCTAACCACTATCTACCACTTCCCTCATGCCCTCCATTCAGGGATCCCAAGTTCTGGGACCGTTGGTTGAGTACAGCTGGGAGCTTGGAATTCAAGTTCAGCTGACCAACTCATTCAGTGAACTTGGAAACCAAACGGATCACCCACCGTTGCTGACCTGGTGCTGACTTCAGCAGCCGTGAGGCTTATATGTGGTAGGAGGTGGTCCTGGTTCTAGAAACCAGGGGATGGCTTTCACCCTTGTGCACCAACTGTGGGGCATCTAACAGGAATGCCTTCCCAGAATTGTTCGTGATGACTATGATGTAATTTAAATACTGACTTGGAACAAGATGGAGTTCGTGAACATGGCCAGTAGGCCTATAATAGACAATGTCAGTCTGTGTTAGGAGCAGAGGAACTTTGTCATGACACTCATTTTGGCTTTAAAAGTTTATACAGCCTGTGACTTAGTCATATGTACTTCAGAGCAGGCTTGCTCCATTGGTATGATGGTATTTTTGAGACGTGTGTATAGACTTGGATACCAGAGTCATTCAGCAAGATTTGTGCTCTGATAACTCAAAGACTCGGTTGGCAGAGTTGGGAGCTGTCTATACATGACAAGGTCTGTGTATGAAGGATGTCTACAGGACTTCGGGGGGAGATTTAGGTTGTAATCATTAAAATGTGTTTGTTTTTCAACCACTGTTCACTGTGTGTTGGGTCTTGCCAAGCCAAGACCAAGCCCGTGTTGGGTACAAGAGAGGCCCTCAGTGGATATTGAACATGTCAAGTAATTTTGTTTGTGAATGAATGAGTAAAAGACGTGGAGAAGTTTATTTGATGAGGCTCCGTGATGCTATACTTGTGCAAAACCTTAGCCAAGAGTTTGAATTCTGGCTGTTTTCCTCCTAAGAGATGATTTCTGTCCCCTCTCAGGGGTTACGTAGTGAATCAACATATGTAACATGTAAAATACTCTCTTTAGAAATGTCATTTAAATGCAGTCTAGTTCTCTAATTATTAATGGTACCAGATAGCCACATCCTCCCTTCATTCCAAGTGATTTTGTCTTTAAGTGATAAAGCCTTGGCTTTCTTTTAATTACAAAGTGATGTCAGTCAACCACAGAAAACTTATATATAATAAGTGTGTATGTATGTATTTTTTTTTTAAGTTTTAAGTTTATTTATTTTGAGAGAGATAGAGAGCACAAGCAGGGGAGGGGCAGAGAGATAGAGGGAAAATCCCAAGCAATCTCCACACCATCAGCACAGAGCCCGATGTGGGGCTCGAACTCCTGAACTGCAGGATCATGACCTGAACTGAAGCCAAAAGTCAGACGCTTAACTGACTGAGCCACCCAGGCACCCTTTTTGTATGTATTTTTTAAGAGAGAGAGCACATGAACTAGGAAGGGGCAGAAGGAGAGAGAGAGAGAGAGAGAGAGAGAGAGAGAATCTTAAGTGGGCTCTCTGCTCAGTGTGGAGCCCAATGCCTGGCTCAATCCCACAACCCCCTGGGATCATGACCTGAGCTAAAGTCAAGAATCAGACACTCAACTGACGGACCTACCCAGGCGCCTCTCATGGAAAAGATTAAGTCAGAATCAATACCTCATTTGGTCAGGCTTCAGGAAGCTCCTTACAGCTACTGGAATATAAAGAGGTCCCCTTCACCAGCTGTTTCCCTGTAATATCTCTGTTCTGGACTCTTAACAGCCTCCTTCCCTCCTTAGGACCCCCTCTCCCATCATTTCAGATCACAAAAGCGAAGTCTGTGGAACATCAGAAGTGTGCCAAGATGGCGTTGTGTAGACCATAACGTTTTGCTGTTGAGCGTGCATCATTGTCAGGCCACCTGGAACTGCCTCAAAAGTTCCTACTGGGGAAGCTCTTCACTTACTTCCTCACGGCTGTGATGTTCCAGCAGTCCTGTCTCTCCTCTGTGGCCTCTCCGAATTCCAGAAGGTATTTCAGCAGTTCTCCGTGACTGTGAAGCCTCAGGTAGACGTGCGTGGGGAGCCTCCTCCCCACCGCTGTCACCTGAGTCTCGAGATGGCATCTTTCACTCACTTATTAGGTGTGATGAAGCTGCACCCTCACGCATTCTTGCACATTCTTTGGCATCCCGTGCAGTCTGTCTCTACATTTGTGCTCTGAAACTCTCTTTGGAACCGTTTTGGCTTCTTAATCATTCCCTCTGCCCCCAATATCGTCACGAGGTTCTACATCATGATGACTTCGTCCAGTGTTCTCCGCAGAAATTCCTAGTTGATAAATATCTTGTAAAACTGCCAGTGGCCATTCATGAAGAACTGTCAGAACCACGTGCTCTGCTGTGTTTGAGAACCTCTCTAAACACGTGTCTGATCTTTGACCAGTTTCAGCTGGGGTGGTGAGGGCAGGAGTCCAGGAACCCCAAACCTTCAGATGACTGTGCATTTTATGAGTGAACCAGACTGTGAGGAAACCACACCCATCCCTTCCCCTCCCACCCCTCGGGCTTCCTCCTGATAGAGGTGCCCAAGGGGGCCTTGGCATCCCTAACCCTCCAATGCAAACAGCTGGGCAGTTCCCAGGTATGTGGGGGCCAGTGCCACCGCCAGTCCCTGGGCACCCAGGACATGGTGGTTTGACCAAGTGGTCAGGTGCTGTCATGGCAGTGCAAGGAGGCGGAAAGGGGGCATGCCCCAGAGGACCCCCACATGGTGGCAAAGGCCAAGCTAGCACTGTTCACCCTGGAGATGGCCACATGATCAGAGGCCCCGAGAGGCCTCGGCTCCCTCCCTTAGCCAGCTCCAGGTCCAAAATGCGGTGTGCCTGGGGTAATGATGAGAGGGGTCCCCGGCAGTGCCTCGGTGCCCCCTCAGCCTGCAGCCCCCAGCGCGCTGGCTCGACACATGAAGTGCTGCTGTCTGGTCTGCAGTCAGAGCACCCAGGCCCGGACGCGGGCGGGAGGGAGGCGAGTACCCAGGGGCAGTGGCGGAACTGCTCCTGGCCCTCCTGGTTCTTCATATGGAATAGGAAATAAATTAAAAAAAAAAAAAAAAAGAAAAAGAAAAAAACCAGAAGAAAAGAAAACGAAATGGGATTCCTGATTCTAGACACTGGTTGATTTTTTTAAAGTTGAGAAGGTGAAGTGTGCTTAAAGGTTCACGTGTGCAAAAGGCTTGTCCAATTGAAACATGGGAGTCACAGTTAATAATTAAAATTTTACCTGGTTTGAGACCAGCTCTGTTGGTAAGCATGTTAATGGGACATTCCTGATTGGGCTCTATGTTTCTGAAATTCTTGGGGGGGCAGACACAGGTCATCAAGGCTAATTGGCATTTCTTAGGCCAGTACACATATTCGAAATCCTTTCTAAGTAGGGAGAATGGCGCTTTGCTAGTTTCCTTTTGCCACTATCACCAATTACCACAAAATAAGTATTTGTAAAACTGCACATCAGTTGATATCCCTGGAGGCTGGTCGTCTAAAATGGGTCTGTGTTACTTCTGGGGGCTCTTTGACTTTTGCAGCCTCCAGAGGCTGCCCGCGTCGCTCGGCTCACCGCCTCACGTCACCCCAGTCCCTGCTCGTCATGCATCTGTTCCTCAGGCTCTGCCTCGCCTGCCCTCCACTTTCTCTTGTCGGGGCTCTTGTGGTTGTATCAGGCCCACCAGACTAAGCCCCGGTGATTCCCAGTCTCGGGATCCTTACCTTAGTCACAGCGGCAGAGTCCCTTCGCCGCAGAAGGTAATGGGTGCCGTGTGCGGGGCCAGGACAGGCACGGGTCGCGGGAGGGGCACCATTCTGCCTACTGCCGCCCTTACAAGGCCCATCACGAAAAGCTTTCGGTGTTGGGATTTTGGCCGGCTGGGCCTCGAGTGTGCAGGCCAGTCTCCAGCTCCCTTGCTGGGTGGGTCAGGGTCACGTGTGAGAGCGCCTCGGAATCTCGCTTCCCCTTCACTGAGCACGCCGCCAGGAGAGCTGAGGCAGGATCTTTTCCGCGGGCACGTAGCGGGAGCTGGTGCTCCCAGCCTAGCGCCCAGCCCAGTGCCTTGCGTGTGATAGAAGCTCCAGACATGTTGGGGGTCCTGTCCCCATCTCTCCCCTTTTTCTTTGCCCACAAAGACTCTGTGAGGCTTCTTCTTGCTCACATGTTCTAGAGTCACCGCAGGGCCCTTGTGCAGAGCCTGTTGGTGTCCGTAGGCATGTTCGTCTTCTGAGATAAAAGGAGGGCTTCAAAGGTGCCTGTTCTGTCAGGCATTAATCAATGTGCTTTGAGGGGAGAAACAGCTAAACAGCTACGTAGAGTGGCGTAGAGAGCGTGGGCAGACCAGTGCCCACAAGCGTAGTCCTGCTCTGGGCCCTCTGGCTTGTCTTCTGCCCCCAGCACCAGTGACACAAACTGGGCAACTTATTTGCAGCCTCTGGCCCTCTGTCTCCGCATCTGTGTGGTGCAGTTAAAAATGGCGGGTCAGGGGTGATGGGGGGCCCTGTTGATTAGGCATCCGACTTCAGCGCAGGTCATGATCTCACTGCTCGTGAGTTCGAGCCCCACATCGGGCTCTATGCTGCCAGCTCGGAGCCTGGAGCCTACCTTAGATTCTGGGTCTCCCTGTCTCTCTGCCCTTCCGCCATTGCTTCTCTCTCTCTATCTCTCTCTCTCTCAAAAATAAATAAACATTAAAATACTTTTTTAAAAAAAATAAAGGCAGATCATGTTTATGGCCCTGTCCAGCTCTTATGCAATTAGGATATTTTCATTTTAAAAGGTCACCATGTTTTAAACCCAGATCACGTCTGTGGCAGCTTGCCCTAAGTGTTGCTCTCTGTTTCACACATTGGAGATGGTCTTTTGTTAAGAAACACGATGCTACGAAAGCAACGTTTTAATTTTGGCGATGATGTACGTTAAGTGTAAAGGAGTAGTAGTGATGATGGGGCTCATACGTTAAGGGAAGAAAGATTACTTGGTTCTCCATTTTACGAGAATAATCCGCATCACACATCCGCTGGGGAGCACAGTGAGTGCTGAGGCCCGAGGGATAGCACAGGCCATGCAGAGACATACCGGGAGGGAGACTGTTCCCAGCTGTGGGTACGGCCCAGCCTGGCCTTCTGCCAGGCCGACTGAGTCAGGATCTCCAGACAGGAGGCAGTAATTGTCTTTGCAGGGATAAACCGTTCCCCACGGAGGGACATTTAATGTGTGTGCCATCTCTTCCTACTGCTCCCACTATTGCTTAGGGTTTTTATTTTTTTTTATTTTTATTTTTTTTTAATTTTTTTTTTTTTTTTTTATTTCTAGGAGAGAGAGAGAGACAGCGTGAGCAGGGGAGGGTCAGAGAGAGAGGGAGTCACAGATTCTGAAACAGGCTCCAGGCTCTGAGCTGGCAGTCAGCACAGAGCCCGACGCGAGGCTCGAACCCACAAACCGCGAGATCATGACCTAAGCGAAAGTCGGACGCTTAACCGACTAAGCCACCCAGGCGCCCCTGCTTAGGGTTTTTAGAACGTGCAGAGTTCTGCAGGCTTCCCCTCCCCTAGACTGGCTGCTCAGGGGTCTGTATCTCTCTCCCGTCTTCGCATCCCCAAATGGGGGTAACCACCTATACCAAGGTGTTCTTCACTTTGGCCAGCTCGACTGCCGAGGGACTCCCGTGACCTGTTTTCTAGGACACTCCTCTGTCCCGCTTTTCCTCATGCCAGTCACTCCTTGTCAACCTCCTTCACTGTAGCCCCACCTGCTGAATCCCCTCCACTCCCTGGAAGGCACAAAGGTGTCTCAGCAGACAAGTCTGGAAGCTACTGCCCTCCCGGGGGTGAATTGGAGTTTTCACTTTGCTTTTTGTATGTTTTGTAAGTAACGCAGTTGAGGTATTCTAGCTCATAATTCAGACATTTCTCATAATACCGGCACCGCTCGTTGATGTACATTATATTGCCCGTGATTTTGATGTGCTCTTATTTGAAATTTAGACACTTCTCTTACCATAGCCCAATCAGCCAAAACCCAGCAGGGACACACCAAAGCTGTAGTCTAACAAAGTCACGTTCATTGGCTTCTTGCGTTGAGGAAGACCACACACCAGAGGAACTAGCAAAGGAGGAGATAAAGCTCACAGAGCGTCTTGGAGGACGGTGGACTTCAGATGAAGTTTAGTGGGACAATATTTTGATTAGCTTCAGCCAGGGCCGGGTGTGAAGGCGTGGACAGAGAAGTGGCCCCACTGCCCTGTTGCCTCGGAAATTACAAAGTTAAAAGTGTGTGGAGTGTCGTGTCCAGTTAGGCTGGAAAGCCAGGCTCCTTTTCTTTGCAAAGAGTGGGATGTTTCTTTCTGTTTCGCTTTCAAATAGCAAAGTTTCTCACAGTTTGTGGTTATAGAAAACAAGACATCTGGGTGAGACAAGAAAGCAGTGGTCACTCAAGGAAGGATGGTTTTGTGACATTTGACAGCTGCATTGTGACCTCGGGAGAAACCTGGTTTCGAAACCATTAACTTTGCGGTTGGCTCCCTCCGTGTTTGCTGTTCCAGCCGGCTTTATGAATCGCACAGCTGATTTTTACCTTCTCGGTCTCCCTGACCAGCTGTTTGACACGCACTGGATTCCTCACGTCCCTTGTCCTAACAAGTTCGCTTTTGATCCCGTGGGCTGTGATACATATGAATTTGAGAGTTTGGTAGAGCACAGTGACCAGAGTGCCTCCCTCTGCACCTGGCATCCTAATGAACCTAAGAACTTGTGAAGCATCTGGGAAAGAAAGCTGCTGTTCGAACTGGTATTAGAAAGGTAGGAGAGGTAGACGACAGTACTAACACTACTAACAAAGCAATGGTTTGTAGCCTTCATCGCGATCCGATCCTTCGATCTGCTAATGTCACGCAGAGAGATCGAGTCTAAGGAGATCACTGGCTTTGAGGGAAAGGATTATAAACAAGGATACAACATGATTTGTCATGGTGAAACACTGGAAAGAACTTAAACATTAAAGGTGGTGTTACATACCCAAAATCAATATTTTGGTGCCGTGGGAAGGCTCATGAAATAAACACCAAAAAAAAAAAATCAGGAAAATAAAATACAGGTTATGATATCAACTTTGTGTTTTTGTTTACGTGATAATATATATAAAAAATGTCTGCGAGGAATTACCAAAGATTAAGGATGTTTATTTCAGCCTGGTTAAATTAGCAGAGATTTTTGTTTCTTCTGTATTTGCTACAATAAGTTTACTTTATTCAGAATACTCCCCTAAGCATGCATTTTAATAATACAGTGCGGTTTTAAAAGTAAGTGTGTATCACTCAGTGAAAGAAATTAGTTACTTTTGGGAAAATAGTAATGGCCCTTAGCCATAAAACAAGTATCATATGAGGGAAATTAAATGCTACAGTGTTACTTTTATTCATGGGATTGCCCCAGCGTGCTTTTTCCACTGTGTTAGATTGAAGAACATAACTTGTCATTTCTTTTTTTTTTTTTAGAATACATATTCTTTTCTTTTTTTTTATTTTTTTTTTTCTTTTTTTAATGTTTTATTTATTTCTAGGAGAGAGAGAGAGACAGCGTGAGCAGGGGAGGGTCAGAGAGAGAGGGAGTCACAGACTGAAACAGGCTCCAGCCTCTGAGCTGGCAGTCAGCACAGAGCCCAACGCGGGGCCCGAACCCACGAACTGCGAGATCATGACCTAAGCGAAAGTCGGACGCTTAACCGACTAAGCCACCCAAGCGCCCCAATAACTTGTCATTTTTGACTGGTGGTTGATATGCTGAACAAGCCTACCTGAATCTAAACCTTGGTCTAACTGAGGAATGTTTAGCATTTAACCCTTTTTTGCATAATTAGTCACTTCTACTGGTAGAAATAAATTTAGGAGACCAGAGTGCAGTAGTAGTTTGACATTGGTTGTTGCAGCCTGAAAAGGGGTTTCAAACCTCAGACCCTGTTACTGCTGATGTTATTTTAACTTCTTATATTTGTTTTTTTCTAGAGGATTTCTAGGCTTTCAAAAGTTAGGGAATGCTGAAATACTGTGTGATTCTAAAGAGAAATTTGTGGGAAATTACTAAAATTTGGTTAAGATCAGTTGAGATTCATGGACAAAGTAAGCTTTGGCTTTGGATGGTCTTTCTGCCATGTATAGCAAAAGTTATTTTTGTAAAGAGGAACTACGTAAGTCTTTACCTGGAGGTTAATGTGACTATAAGTTTGTAGAATGTGTAGGAACGTAGTTAAGTCTTCCTTAACTAGACTTGTCTTTTTGACCCTTGACAGTCCAGGACGATGTCTGGAGAACTTCCAGCAAACATTAACATCAAGGAACCTCGATGGGATCAAAGCACTTTTGTCGGACGAGCCAATCATTTCTTCACTGTAACGGATCCCAGGAATATTCTCTTAACCAATGAACAGCTAGAGAATGCAAGAAAAGTGGTGCATGATTACAGGTAACATTAATGGTTATGTCTGTTGATGGCTCTACTAATAACCCATCATGTGACCTATTATCTCGAAACCTTCACTGAGTGATTTTACACCTTTTTAGCCACAAAGAAGGGGAAATCAGAAGACACAGTCTATCCTGTTTTATGCTGAGCCCAAGTGCAGATATGCAGGGTTCAGGGTAACCTGGAAATAGGACAGCCATCCCTCCCACTCCTAAGTCCCGATCTGTGAGGTCCCCTTACCCAGCACTCCGCCTCCGTCTCATAAGTACACCCCAGCATCTGGAGCCCCCTGTGTTTCTATCTCCACATGGGGACAGCATCGTGTAGAAAACAAGTTGTTAAGAATGAGGGTAGGTTGGGGTGCCTGGGTGGCTTAGTCGGTTAAGCGTCCGACTTTCGCTTAGGTCATGATCTCGCGGTTCGTGGGTTCAAGCCCCGCGTCGGGCTCTGTGCTGACTGCCAGCTCGGAGCCTGGTGCCTGTTTTAGTCTGTGACTCCCTCTCTCTCTGACCCTCCCCTGCTCACGCTGTCTCTCTCTCTCTCTCTTCCCTGGAAATAAATAAAACATTTAAAAATTAAAAAAAAAAAAAAAAAAAAAGAATGAGGGTAGGTTGGTTGCTTCTGAGCTGAAACCTCAATGAATAAACCCCACAGGCAGGAGCTCTGACGGAAAGATGCGGGTGGCAGGTTTGTGGGTTCAGGCTGCAGTTCATCAATGCAAAGATCAGTCATGACGTCAGAGAAGAGAGGGGCACTAGTAAGGCAGCGGTCACAGCCATCTCCATAAAAGACCAAGTAAGAAAGATTTCAGGCTCTGTGGGCTACACAGGGTTTCTCTTGCCTCTTTTTCTTAGGTTTTTTTTTTTTTTTAAACAATCATTTTAAAAAATTAAAAGTCACTCGTAGCTGGTGAGGCACACAGGCCACAGACAGTAGTTTACAGACTCCCGGTCGCGGGAAGGATCCGAGCGGTGGGCACTCGGGCCGCGGGCAGCACGCACAAGGCGGGTGTTTGACGGTCACTCGGTGGTGAGGGAAGGAGCCAAGGGCAGGCTGTAAGCTCGTGACCAGCTCCGAGGCTGGCCAGGTCTTAGCATGTGCTGGCGCGTAGACAGAGACCAGCCCAACAGCAGACGTCTCGGAAGCTTGTGCAAAAGTCCTGGAGGACAAGGCGGGGAGGACCATGGAAGCACGGGTCAGGAATTTAGTAAAGTGCACGTTCTCTGAATCTGGAACGAAAGCCGTAAAAAGAGGAGAGGTGGAGAGGAAACGACAGCTAGAGGAGTTGAAAAGGCATAAAAGGATTGCAAAGAAGCTAACTGTTCTTCTTAAGAACGGGATGAATCTTCCGCGGGGACAGTGAAGGACACGGCGTGGCCCACCGTCCCCGAGGAGGGCCAGAGGGTACGTCTTTACAGCGTTGCAGGCCATACGGTCTCTCATAGGATGTTCTGTGTTATTTTTGCTTTTAGTTTTTTGATGTTTATTTATTTTGAAAGGGAGAGACAGAGCGTGAGTAGGAAGGGACAGAGAGGGAGGGAATGAGAGAGAATCCCAAGCAGGCTCTGCACTCTCGGCACAGAGCCTGATGTGGGCCACAAACCCGCGAACTGTGATCATGACCTGAGCGGAAACCAAGAGTCCAATGCTTAACTGACTGAGCCTCCTAGGCGCGCTGCCCTTTTTTTTTTTTTAAACAACCCTCTAAAAACACAAACCTCTCTCAGCACACAAGCCGTTCTGAAGCAGGCCATGGGCTGTAGTGCCGGTTCTGATATAGAGGAAAAGGTGGAAGCCAGTGGAGGGTTGCCAGGAAACGGGGGAATGACCACAAAGGGGCCTGAAGGAGCTTTTGGGGAGATGAACACATTCCACACCAGGACTCTGGAGGTGGCTACACCCCTGTGTACGTTTTCCAAAACTCCTCAAATCGTGCATTTAAAATGGGTGACTTGTATGGCATTTAAATTCTACCTTAATAAAGCCAATTTAATTATCTGAAAAAGGAAATGCTTCCCAATTCAGGTGCAACCCTGCTGCAATAAATGATAGAAGGATGCTGAAGGGAACCAGTGGCCCATCTTACAAACTAATAAGGCAAAAACCCAAGATAAAATACTAGCACATCAAATCCAGCCTTATGTGAAAATGTGAACAAGTAGGATTTATTCCAGGAACAAAAAAGGTGATTTATTTTAGGGCATCTGTCCCTGTAATTTATCACATCAAAGCGGGAAAGTCACATCTTGATAGATGCCCGAAAGAAGGTAAAGTTATCCGTTTTTCTCAGAAAATAATTTATCAGCTGGGAATAAGGTACAGTATTTCTTTAATGTGGTAAAGACTACGCATTCCACGTTAGCAGCCAGCATTGCGGGAAATGATGAAACAGTAGAACTGAACTTCCCGGACAGTTGTGCAGAAAAGCAGTCCTATGGAGTATTTTCCCCCAACACCAGACACCGAGAGGACACACACACACACACACACACACACACACACACACAGTCTTCCATTCAAATTTAGAGAAGTTTACATCCCATTCTTTTTTTTTTTAAGATTTTATTTTTAAGTAATCCCCCAACCCAACATGGGGCTCAAACCCACAAGCCCCAGATCGAGAGTTGCAAGTTTCACCTATTGGGCCAGCCAGGCATGTCCCTATGTGCCATTCTTAAGGATGTCCTATCTCATTGACTTTTTAAATACTCCATGAAGTCTTGGACTAAAGAAAGCTGTTTAATACTTTATCTCAAACTTGAACATGGGCCTTTTTACATCCAGCAGAACACTCTTCTAAAAATCTTGCACTACAAGGTATTCTCTCTAAAAGCAGGAGCAAGTCAGGGTTATGCCTTTATCTTCACTATTGTATAACATTGTTCTAGAGCCCTGATTCAGTAAACATAAAAAAGAAACAAGAGGGTCACCTGGCTGGCCCAGGAGCATGTGAGTCAGTGGAACATGTGATTCTTAATCTCGGAGTCCTGAGTTCAAGCCCTCTGCCTGGGTGGCTCAGTCGGTTGAATGTCTGACTTCAGCTCCATTCATGATCTCAGGGTCTGTGAGTTCAAGCCCTACGTCAGGCTCTATGCCAATCGCTCAGAGCCTGGAGCCTGCTTCACATTCTCTCTGCCCCTCCCCATTTTCTCTCTCTCTTTCTCTCTCTCAAAAATAAACATTAATTTTTTTAAAAAATAAACTTAAAAAAAGAAGTAATATGTAGAGATCTTAAAAACATGAGACAATTTTTTTTTATTTAATTTTTTTTTAATTTTTTTTTTTTTTATTTCTAGGAGAGAGAGAGAGAGAGACAGTGTGAGCAGGGGAGGGTCAGAGAGAGAAGGAGTCACAGACTGAAACAGGCTCCAGGCTCTGAGCTGGCTGTCAGCACAGAGCCCGACGCGGGGCTCAAACCCATGAACCGCAAGATCATGACCTAAGCGAAAGTCGGACCCTTAACCGACTAAGCCACCCAGGCGCCCCAAGAGACAATTTCTTTTTTCCCTCATTCGTTCTTTCTTTCTAATGATATTCTTACCAGTTAACTAAAAGGCTAGTAGAACAAATAAGAGAATGTGATGAGTGGGCTACACCCAAAAAGTCCATAGTTTCCTATACACCAGCAATAATAAGACAATATTTTTTAATAGTATTCATAAGACCAAGAAACATATACCTATATATAAAATGTGTGGCATATACTTGCCCAGAAGCGTGAGGCAGTTAGAAGACCACTGGGCGTCATTAAAAGAAGCCTTGAGTAACTGGAGAAACATGCAATATGTCTGGACAGAAAGTCTTCATATGACAGAGGTGTCGGTTCTCTCCAGATCAATAGAGTTTCCATCTAAATACAATTGTGTTCACCTATCAAACTGACAAAATAAGGCCTCTCGGTTTCGCCTCAGGTCATGATCTCCCAGTTCATGGGATTGAGCCCCACGTCGGACTCTGTGCTGACAGCATGGACCCTGCTTGGGATTCTCTTTCCCTCTCTCTCAGCCCCTTCCCCCAACTCTCTCTCTTAGCCCCTTCTACTCCCCCCACCCTCTTCCTCCCGCTCTCAAAAATAAATAAATCAACATTTAAAATTGACAAAATAATTCTTAAAAATTAAAAAACGTTTTTTTAATGTTTTATTTATTTCTGAGAGAGAGAGACAGTGTGAGCAGGGGAGGGTCAGAGAGAGAGGGAGACACAGAATCTGAGGCAGGCTCCAGGCTCTGAGCTAGCTGTCAGCACAGAGCCTGATGCAGGGCTCGAACCCACGAACCGTGAGATCATGACCTGAGCCGAAGTCGGACGCTTAACTGACTGAGCCTCCCAGGCACCCCTAAAAAATTTATTTTAATGTTTATTATTTTTTTTGAGAGAGAGAGACAGAGCACGAGTGGGGGAGGGGCAGAGAGAGGGGTACCCAGAAGCTGAAGCAGCTTCCAGGCTCTGAGCTGTCAGTACAGAGCCTGACATGGGGCTTGAACTCACAAACTGTGAGCTCATGACCTGAGCCAAAGTCAAGATGCTCAACCCAGTGAGCCACCCTGGCACCCCCAAAATTGACAAAATAATTCTAAACGATGTCTGGAAGAATTATGAGTGTAAGTCAGGGACTTTTGAAAAAGAAGATGAGGAGTCTTGGCAGGAGAGACCGTTGTTCTTCCCAGGCATAAAATGGACCGTTTGTTAAGGATGGGCATCAGCCCCTCAAGCTGTAGATCGTGGGAAGTCCACAGAAAGCCCTAAGCCGGGCCTGGGATTCACAGGATGTCAGCTGACCATGGCTGTAGCATTTAAATCTTGTTGGTAGCATGGCAGACCAGCCAGGGGGAAAGCAAAATCAAGCAAGTTTCACATTTTCACAACTTAAGATAAATTCCAAATAAATTAAAAACTTCACTGACAAGCTGTAGAGATGACTGTTTGTACAACCTTGAAGTAGGTTGGGCCTTTCTAGGCATTTGTTCCTACCTGACCGCAAAAAGATAAACATGTTCTGGGCAACAGGTAACACAACCAACGAGATCACCCACAGCATGTTAAGCAACATGAGTTGCTTAAACAATGAGCTTGCTGCTGCCGCTGATAATACAAAGACATAGTCAAGTAGAGAAAAAGGATAAAAGGCATATTTAGTGTCTCAATATTTCAAATAACTTTTGCTCGCAGCAAATATACTTATTTCTAAATAATCTTGGATGCTTGGATGTGGGGTTGGGGGGGGATTTATCTATAAGAAGATTGACTTCCTTATCCTTTACAAACGAAAAGATTAGAAGCAATTAAAATGCCTGACAATAAGGGATTGGGATAATCTGCTATCTGAGAGTCAGCGGGATAGTATAGCATTTGAAAGGATGATGTGTTAGTTTCCTGAGGTGGCTGTAACCAGTTACCACAAACTGAGTGGCTTAAGACAACAAATTCATTCTTCCGGTTCTGGAACTAGAAGTCTGAAATCAAGGCATTGGGAGGGCCATCTCCCTCTCCCTCAGAAGGATCTAGGGAGAATCTTTCTCCCCTCATGCAGCTTCTGGTGGCCCAAGGCATTCCTTGATGTTCCTTGACTTGCAGCTACATTATTCTGATCTCTGCCTCTGCCATCACAGGGCCGCCATCTTTGTCTGCATGTGGCTCTTCTAAGGGTACCAGTCAGTGGATTTAGGACCCACTAATTCAGCATGACCTTATTTTAATTATAATATCCACAGAGACCCTGATTCTGAATAGGGTCACATTCTGAGGTTCTGGGTGGATATGAATTTGGAGGTGGGGGGGACCCTGTTCAACCCAGTATAGATGATATCGATGAAGAAAGATACAGAGAAATGTTTACAAAATATTTCTCATTTTAGAAAGGTGGTTATAAAGCAGCAGGTCTCGTGTTTTATAAAGATCCTAAGTGGTGTATTCACATCCTGCAAGACTGGGCACTTCACCAAAACAGTTATCAGTGGGAATGAATAGTTAAAGGCTTGAATAGTTTTAATTGAGATAATGAATTTCTCTTTTCTAAATTTTTAGCGATGAACATGCGTTTCTTTGATAACACGATAAAATAATGAGCCTTGCTAACCTAGGGTTTCAAATCTGTAGGTTTAAAAGAAAATTAATGTTCTTGATCGCCACAGCTTTTGTCTAATTGGTTAAAAGTGTTTTAGGGGGCACCTGGGTGGCTTAGTCGGTTAAGCGTCGGACTTTGGCTTAGGTCATGATCTCGCGGTTCGTGAGTTCGAGCCCCGCGTCGGGCTCTGTGCTGACTGCCAGCTCAGAGCCTGGAGCCTGTTTCAGAGTCTGTATCTCCCTCTCTCTCTGACCTTCCCCTGCTCACCCTGTCTCTCTCTCTCCTAGAAATTAAAAAAAAGTGTTTTAGAATTTGCAAAGTTCAAAATAACATTTTTATTATTATTATTTATTTATTCTTATTAAAAGTTTATTTACTTATTTTGAGAAAGAGACAGGGGGGAAGCAGGAAGGGAGAGACAGAATCCCAAACAGGCTCTGTGCTGTCAGTGCAGGGCCCAACTTGGGATTTGAACTCACAAACTGAGATCGTGACCTGCCCACGATCAAGAGTCGGACACTTACCCGACTGAGCCACCCAAGTGCTCCTCAAGATATATTTTTAAATACGTCAGTTAAAACGAAGGCTATTTCAGAGTTGAATATTTCTAGATATAAGGTAAATTTTTGTTTTTCAAAATTACAGATCCTTTGATTTGATTTGAGATACACAGGTTTGACATGTACGTTGTGTTTACTGTCCTTTGCGTTACTAAAATTTCACTCACAGGCACAGTTGTCTTAGGTAAGCGGAAACTCAAGAACTTTCTAGCTACATCTCTCCAGAGCACTGGTGAGATCACTGACATGAAATTTCCCTTGGTGTTTCTTGTTTCCCTAGGCAAGGAATTGTTCCTCCAGGTCTCACAGAAAATGAATTATGGAGAGCAAAATACATCTATGATTCAGCTTTTCATCCGGACACCGGTGAAAAGATGCTTTTGATAGGAAGAATGTCAGCTCAGGTTCCAATGAACATGACCATCACAGGTTGTATGATGACATTTTATAGGTAAGTTATAGAAATATGACAGTAGTTCATTTTATATCACAGAAGCTTCAAGTACAGTTTTGCATGTAAACAGTTTCTTTGAAAGAAATGTCACGTCACATTGAGTTCCATTTTATATAAATGTTGTAGCCCTCTGCGGTAGTTTTCACTTTTCCCTGTGCCAGATAAATAGTATTCTCTTTGTTGTTCAAAAGGAGACTGGGTTTTTCCCTAAATCTGAGACCAAAAGAAAATGAGACGGAGAAAGAAAATTAAAAAGTCTTCGAAGCAAATTCTCCTTGGAATCCATGCATATGACACAGATAAGTGTAGGCGCAGCTGTAGCCATAGACATTTAGGCTTGCGCACGCCGGTAGGAGGCATCAGCGCTACTTCGCCTGCAAATGGCTTCTCCCCTCCCCGCCACCCCGCCTCCCCGGCCGAGAGAAGGGACCTGACATTTGTTGAGTGCCTACTGTATGCATGCCAGGCTCTCTACAGATTTAAGATAAAATTGAAGGAAGATAACTTGATCCTCACCGTAGCCCTTCAAGCTTGGCGTTACTCATATCTAAGGAACGAGGGAGCGGAGACCCAGAGGGTGAGAGTCTGCTCTGCCATTTGGGTCTGAAGCCCTCGACCCAGCATACACGGTCTCTGACCTAGTGCCCTCCTTCCGCAGTCCGTCTCCCCCCTGGTCACTGGCGTTCACGTTTTCTGTTCTGCACAGCGGCTGGGTCACAGGCGATGGCCGGTATGTGATGGATCGCTCTGTTTTAGGACCACGCCGGCAGTGCTCTTCTGGCAGTGGATCAACCAGTCCTTCAACGCCGTGGTCAACTACACCAACAGAAGCGGAGACGCCCCCCTCACTGTAAAGTAAGGCTGTAAGACCTAACCGGTCCCTGCGTTGTCCAGTGTGCACTGGATTCCACGCCGTATGAGCTGTCGATGCTGCTCAGTGTCAGGGGGCAGTTTTCAGCCCTTTCTTCTCCTCCCTTCTAGTCTTGCCCAGCCTGCCCTCTCAGACAGGACTCCACAGCCTCAGGCTCCCCCTGCAGAATGCACGGCAGGCGGTCCCGGGGCAGCCTGGGGCAAGCGACAGGTTGTGCCTCCATTTACCCTGAGCCTGTGGCCAGACAGCGGCATCCAAAGTCACAGCCTCAGTGTGTGATCTCTGCAGAAATCAGGGAGACTCTCACCTAGGATTTGTCTTTTCTGGGGTTTTTTGATGGTTTTATTATTTATTTTTGAGAGAGAGAGAGTGTGTTTGCATGCAAGCATGAGCAGGGGAGGGGGCAGAAAGAGAGGGAGACACAGAATCTCAAGCAAGCTTCGGGCTACGAGGTGTCAGCACAGAGCCCGCCACGGGTCTCAAACTTGTGAACCGCGAGATCATGACCTGAGCCGAAATCGGACACTTAAACAACTGAGCCACCCAGGCGCCACAGAATTTGTTTTTAAGTCACCTGCAGAGCCAATCCTGTAAGACACTGTTTCAACAGGCTGAAGTGATTAGTTAACCAAAACTTTCAGCCCAACTTGTACAGCACTTCAGAGTGTTTTCTTTTTTTGTTGTATCACTTCACACGGCTTTGGACAGTCCACAGTCTTCCGCCTGTGAGTGGAACAAAGGCTGTGGAAATCCACTGCCAGCAGTGTTCATCACACCTTCTTGTTTCTTCCAACACTTTGACTTAAAATTTATTTTAACGTGAGAGAGAAGTGCTGTGCTTGGCCAACTGTCGAGGATGGGACGTGCAGCATTCTATACGAGAGGCTGTAGCATTTTAAGAACGACAGTGGTGCAGGCATACTTCTGGTGTGTGTATCTCCATTTGAAGAAACATCTTTCACCTAAGCAGACATGCAGCCAGCATGTCACCCAGGCCGCCCCTCCCCATGCCGTGGCATCGTGCCCATGCACAGACCCTACATCCCACCCCGGAACCTGCTCCCCACAGCCGCTCGTCACACCTGGCAGTCGGCTTGTGCAGAGGGGGGGCCCCTTCTCCGGGGCCTGCTTGCCCCCCTTCTGCATTTCTGTTTGTAGAGTGACAGTGAGTGTTGTTTTGTGGGCGCTCCGCTCTCAGTCACAGCCTTTCACATTTTCCCCTCAGTTCTCCAGGAAACGCCGAACCCAAGCTTCCTGCCGTGTGCTCATGACTCACACACTGTTCTTTCTCTTGCTTTTCAGTGAATTGGGAACAGCTTATGTTTCCGCCACAACTGGAGCCGTAGCAACAGCTCTGGGACTCAACGCGTTAACCAAGGTACCCGGATTCTCGTTTCTGCAGTGAAGCTTCTTCGTTTCCTCCCACCTGCCTGGCTCCAAGTCTCTCGATCATTTCCCAAAACAGTTCAAGTGCAGTTGTGTCTTCCAAGGAGCTTGGGAAGGGCTGTCACCAACACCATGTGCCCAGCCCCTGGTCTGTCCGGGGCACTGGGTCCGGTGCCCCCGACCCTAACTGCCTGCTAGAGGCTGTGTGCGGAGGAGCATGCCTGTGCCCACGCCCCCAGAGAGGTGGGGATGCCAGCGCCTGAGCTCAAGGCTGCAACTCCAAAGCCTCCCACCCGGGTCTGGCAGCCACGCTAAGCTGTCGGGTGTCACGGAAGTGTGCCCGTGCTGGAAACAGACAGATGCCACCCGGCCATGAGTTTTGAAAGTACTCCTGGCCAGAGTTTCCGTGCACATAAGGCCCTGGCTTGTTAGCGGTGTTCGGGGGGAATGAATATCCACATCCCATCATGCGGGCGAATTAAGACCGTGCTTTCGGAATTCTCTTTCCTGTAGCATGTCTCACCACTTATAGGACGTTTCGTCCCCTTTGCTGCCGTGGCTGCTGCTAATTGCATTAATATCCCGTTAATGAGGCAAAGGTAAGATCCGTGCGCAGTCTCAGAAAGGACTGGTGCTTGACGGTGGAGTCCCTTGTAATAATTAGTTTTGTCGAAACTTGTAAAAATTCACGTTGATAGTTGCAGATGGAGTTATATGAGACCTGGGGTTAGCTTCAAAGTAATCTGCTGTGGGCGCAGAGATGGGCCCATTAATGAAGGAAGCTTAGCCATGACTTACTAATTACTAACGTAGGCTGTGGGTATGTTAGACTAGTCTGTCTACTTCTGCGGAGTAAAAAGTTTAATACGTGTATCCTAAACTAACATTTATTTGTGCTAGAGCTAGGCAAAGGTCTATGCATAGAAAGTGGATTCTCTAAAATAGGTTCTCCAAGAAAAAGCATTTTGGAATGGATAATGAGAAAGGGTAAAAATAAGAGCTATAATGTGAGTGTCAGTAAGTAGAGTTAAATGTCCAGTATGTGCCACGTACTAGTGATTCCTACATCAGTCTAATCAGTTGACTTACTAATGGCAGATTTTTTGTATCTGCCTCTCATTTGGAAAGTTGCTCGGGTTTGTAGGTGAGCAGAGGAATTAGCCTTATCCCTCAAAGTTAGCGTACTCGCCCTTTGAGTCATATTGTTATTAAAAACACAGCACTTTTTTTTAATGGAGTTCACTACTGTTATTTTACTTCTGTGCCTGCCGTACAGCTTATTCGTGGTATTTGAAAACAGACACGTTAGTGCCAAAAATGACACCCAAGTGTGTACTTGGATTACGGGGGACTTGATCTTCCCTAGCGCAGTGCTATTTCCAGCCTTGTCACCAGAGGGCATCTGTGAACTTCTTTGCCGGTGTTCTGCTCCGCAGGGAACTCAAAGTCGGCATCCCCGTCACAGACGAGAACGGGAACCGCTTGGGCGAGTCAGCCAATGCTGCAAGGCAGGCCATCACACAGGTGGTCATCTCCAGGATTCTCATGGCGGCCCCGGGCATGGGTCAGTAGCCCCCTGTCAGCCAGCCCTGGCTGTGGTCCGAGGGGCGGGAGGCCACACAGCAGTTGGGGCAGGGGCTTGGGGTCATCCTTCTCAGGCTTCCGCTGCACGACACCAGGCGCAGTGGGGCGCTGTCATGTGCTAGGTGGAAGCTGGAGAGGGCCAGCAGTGGCGGTGGGATGGCTGGGGACACCGGCCGGGAAGCTGGCCCACCATAGCAGGCCAGTGGTGGGGACAGGTCGGGGCCCGGGCGGCGACCGTACGGGTTATGAGAACCTGAAGGCGGAGAATCTGATTTCTGTCACTCTTTCTTCGAAAGAAACTTGGAAGAGTTCTTGAATCGGAAAAATTTCTACTGGAGATTTATTTGTATCAGTCGGAGCCCTTAGAACACACACCATGTCGGGTTGGTTAGAGCAGCTCGTAAGATGTGCACCAAGCTTCTACTCCATTTTGTTCGTGGGGCTTGGAGTCACCATGAGCCACGCCCGGAGCCTGCCCTGTGTTTACTTCCTCTGAGACTCTCTGGTCCTCCCCTAGGGCTCCCCTCAGACCAAAGGCCGAGAGAAGGTTCTCAGACTTGCTCAGAAACCAGAGGGTCTAGGAGGTCTAGCGCTGTTTACAGAAACAGATGGAAACTAGTATGATTAAGTTCATCATCTAAACTGAATGCAAAGAGCACTTGGCTGTTAAGCTCTCAAGGGAAGCCCACTTAATCAGCCGCTGTCAGGTTGTCCCGCAGTATGTTTTGTCGTCTTTAAGTTCGTTTTGTCATTGTGAATCTCATCAGGGGGCACGTAGGAGTAGGCAATGAAAGTTGAAGAAAAAGGCCTGAAGGGAAACTCTGAGGGACATTAGAGTGGCACCCCAGCATACCAGGATGGTCTGATCTCACCCCCATTAACTGACTTAACAAGGGCACCCTCACAGCTTCCTCTGGAGACATGCTGTGGAGGTGGGTGCGCCGTGGAAGCCCCAGTCCTGAAACATAGGCCAGGAGTCCCCTGAGTCTGGCGCCGGCACGCTGTCCCCGACCTCCGAGGGCTCGGCGCCCTCCCCAGCACGCCCGCTGAGCCCGGATCTCCAGATTTGCCACGGTCAGGCTTGCACCCCTGCTTCCACCCTGCGTTCACTTATGGTTTTAGTTTTGTTCTTTCTCATTTTGAAATATAAGGTTCCCCTTTGGGGTTCAGCCAGCCCAACGGATCTATTTCTAGAGGCTTGAAATTTTAAACGTTATTTAGTCATCAGAGAAGAAACACAATCTTTCTATCCCAGTGAAATCTATAGAGGCAATTGCCATGTTGAAGGGGTCGATGTAACAGTTTAGTCTGATGGAAGTGATGAGTAAATCATAAATGAACTACCACTCCCCGAAGTCTTACGTGACTTATTGTATCCAGCCATCACAGCCAGTTTGATAAATTCACCCCACCTTATTGATGAGGAAAACAGAAAGCTGCGGCTCAGAGAAGTTAGGTAACTTTTCTAAGCTCACTCAAGGCAGGAATCTTTTTTTCTTCTTCTTCTTTTTTTTTTTTGAAGGAAGAATCTTTATGGTGGACTCCATGTGGGATGGGTGCCTGGGGGAGATCGCATCTGTTTTATTAACACACGGGAGAAAAGTCCCCGATGTTTGTACTATTGCATATTTAAAGTGAAATGTAAAGCTCCCTTCAGGATTCTAAAGTTTTCTGGCTGGTAAAGACCATCACATTATTTTTAATTTTTTTTAACATACTAAAGTCTTAAAGAATTACTGCAAATAATTTTCACTCTGCCAGTGAAAATAGCCTAAAAGTGACATAAGCGTTTTATGAAATTGTTGAAAAAAAAATGTAAGCTGAAAATGAATATCAAGACTTAAGTGGATCTGTCTTTACTTCCAGCCATTCCTCCATTTATCATGAACACTTTGGAGAAGAAAGCCTTCCTAAAGGTAAGCCTCCTCCACCCCAGCCTCTCTAGTTCTACTCATCTCTGCCTCAAACCCTTAGCTTCCTCTGGGACTTCAAACTATGCAGCATATTTCCTTCACGGCGGGTAAAGCATTTGAAGACTGTTGGCACTCAGGCACTTGCGTAACTAAAATGGTGTCTCCAGGAACATTTTACTTCTGATCTCAGATATTTGAAAAAGCTTTCGTAAATGGGAGGTAGCTGCTCACTTCTCGAGAGGCCATGCCCTCGAGATGAATGACACACTTCTCTCCGTCATCACTGGGATGCCTGGCAAGGCGATGACGAAGACATGGTGTGAGTTTGGAGTGATGGGTTTATATGCCACTATGCCGACTGTCAGAAATGGGAAAATCGTTTGGAGCAGTAGCTTTGTAGAACCCTGAGTATAGTTTGTTTGTTTGTTTGGTTTTTGGTGATCGTATCTAGTAAGTCATTAATCTGTCAGCCACCTCCCCTCAAGGTCTGAAAATATTATAGGATGAAACTGTGGCCAGGGACCCCCAGTGCTTCTACAGTGCTGTTTGTAGTGTCTGCGGTTTAAAGCAATAGTGTTCGTGCACCTTCTTCATTTTCTAGTTCCCAATAAGTGGGCTACAGTAGAGTAGGGTGACTCACGGGGCTCACGCGGTTTAGAAAGTGGACTTGTCAGATCTGCTGGGAGAAGCAGGCTCCTCGCTGAAGGAACAGGTGTGTTGCGGGAAAGACCGCAGCTCTCTTGGGGTGAATGGTTTGGGGTCTTGGAAGCAGAAATGTAACATCAAAGGGGCACTAAAACACTTTGAAAAAGGACCTATTTCACAGGCCAGATACTTCCTGAATGATTTCATGATTTGGAGGATTCTGATGGGCCCCAGGAGGAAAGCTGTGGCCATCGCTAAGTGAACACTTCATAAACACCTGGAATATAATTATGTTCTTAGAGAGGTAAGCCCAGAAGGGTGCTGTGAGGAAACAGTAATGTTGAGTGCCTCACCTGACCCATGTACCCTGTCTCTGGCCTGCCCATGCACCAACTCCACATTAGAGAAAGGGAACCCTCTCTCCAGCACCTTCTCTCATAGTCTTTCTTGGGTGCATGGAAGAGTTCTCTTCCCTGAGCAGCATCCCTTAGCAGTCTTGCACATCAGTATAAATCATGCAGTGGGGTGTCAGAGTGGCTCTATAGCCATGGAACTGTCCCCAAGTACAAAACTGTTATATGCATGTTTTTAAGCAGTAAAGCTGTTGGTATAGAGCAAAATGTCATTGTGGATTTATGTGACATTTTATCTGCTTCACTGAGCTGTGATTTTAAGAATTAATGAAAAAGTTTTGCCCAACTCTCTTTCTGGTGCAAAGCTTAGAGAAGATGGACTTTTAAAAGCTGCTAATGGATTAGTTTACATACTTGAATAGTGACTGCATCCTAAAACTACCAAATTACACACACATTTGGCATTCATCAGCTTTCATGTCTCCATGCTTTTCAGAAAATCTGAGGAAAATTAATGCAATACTCCTTCCTCTGTCCATCCCCGCTGTACTTAATGGGAAGCGGTTTCGGCTTTGAGGGAAAAAAACCTATCGAATTAATTTAAATGGGGTTTTTCAACATCATTCTTCAGGATGAGAGTCTTGAGTAGCCCAGGCAGTACATGCATAACTTTGCAGACATTGAATCGATGCCCCGTGTTTTTCTCTGCTGGCTCTTGATCTGGAAAGGCCTTAGAATTAGTGTTTCTGCAAGGGCGTATGTTGGCCCAGGCAGCCTTTCGGCTTTACCTGGTTGACCATTCCTAAGGTGTTGGCATGCCAATTTCAGGAGCAGTGGAAAATCAGGATACATCTAACCCCCCACTCCTGCCACACTGAAGAAAAAATCTGGTTTTTCAAGCAAGACCAGATTTCTATGTTGGTTACAAGACTTGAAAGTTGTCATCTCCCATAGTTGGCCTGACAGTAAAAGCGACTCTTTTGCAAGAGACGAGTAATCATTGTGGCTCATTCCACCCTGAGTGTGACAAGGCTATGATTATCACAAATCTGCAGGTGACTCCGAAGGCAGCTGGGAGGCCACCTTCAGTGACCACATCCCCTCCTCTGAAGCCTTCCCGTTCTCTTCTGTCTCTCAGAAGCCACCCAGCACCCCTTTAGCAGGAGAATCTCGGCAGCCTGGCTCTGGAGCAGAGGCTCCGAGCCTTGCCCCCTCCCTTGTGGGGAGGACTTTATCCTGCAGAGTCCAGCCCCAGCCTGTGGGTACGCGGCACATGGGTATCCTGATCCCGGCTAGGGACCCCAGAAATTCTATAGGAAAATCTGCATTTGAAACTATACCAATGCCGAGAAGTTAGGTTGATGGAGAAAACACATGGAACTGAGGCTGGTACATCATTCCCCCGGTTCAGTCGTGCCTTGGCGCTCCTGGGGTCTCAGCGTTGAGGGAAAAGTTGCTGTAGTTACTCTGAGTGACAAATGCTGGATAGAAGACACCGTTGGGCATTGTTACAGTCTAACAGCATTTTCTTCGTGAAGGAAGCAGCAAATGATCCAGGCACTTAACCGACCCTCCCCCCCACCCATTGCCACTCTCTTTTAGGCTTTTTCAAATTAATCAGTGAATACGTATTTTGTTTTCCTCCCTGTCTCAGTTTGCAGGTTTTAGCTTTGCTTGATTACAGATACTTAGTAATAATTTGAAGGTGTGCCACCTCATACACCCTTCAGGGAGAAGCCCTCCGCCTGCCCCGCTCCCCAGCCTGGCCCCCTGCCCCTGACCTGGGGCTAGGAGAGGCCACAGGCTGCAGACCTCCCCTTCC